>NC_142441.1:74378181-74681212 GCF_059453495.1 Arachis ipaensis | reverse complement strand
AGGAAATCAATTCGTTGTGAGCGTAGCTCCAAACCAACTAACAATCCTTGCGATCAAATTAGGATACGGGTTTTGTGTCACGAATAATGAACCCCAATGAAAATTAACCGAAGTATTTAGACTCCGGGTCGTCTCCCTAGGAAACAATGAAGTGCTCAATTATTGGCTATAAAAGGGTATAAGGGAATAAATCAAATATTGATAATCATGAGAGGCCAACCTATTAAGTCTACTTCCCAAAAGCTTTAAGTACGTAACATCTACTCCTAAGCTTAGAAGTACGTCAAATAGGTTTGATCACATCAACCCGTAAGTCCCAACCTACCCACTAATTAACTTAGTAGTGGGTTAGCATCAATGGGTGTCAAATTGATCACCAAGGGTTCTCAAATCACCAAATCCATTATATCCAATGACTCAAGTTTACCCAATTCCATTAGCTTAGACCAAGAGTTGACAAAACTACTCAAAAACTAAGGAAAACATTTCATCAAACACATAGAGTGCAATAGAAATAAACATCATAAATTACAAGAATAATAAAATCTACCAAATACTAATTGCAAGAAGAATAAATTCACAATTCAATTCATCAATAAAAAGAAACATCAACATCAATTTGCATTAAATGTAAACCGATTCCAACATGAGTTCATCATCACAAAAGAGAGCAAAAGGAGAAATTAACATCACAAATAAGGGAATCAAGATGTAGAGATGAGAAATAATAAAAGAAACAAGATGAGATCAAGTAATTAAATATGAATCTAAGAAAATCTAACCTAATTCTAGAGAGAAAAGGGAGCTTCTCTCTCTAGAAAACTAACTAAAGGTTCATGTTGGCTAAACTAATTGCTCCCCCCTTTGCTTGGACTTCAATTCTGCATGAATTACACTCAGAAACAAGTTGGATTTGGACCTGGGCAGCTCAGAAATTGCCCCAGCATTTTGCCTTTAAGTGGGTCATGTGAGAGTATTGGCGTGTGCGCGCCATGTGCGCGTGCGCGTCGATTGGCAAAATCTTCACCCGCGCGGACGCGTCATGTACGCGTGCGCATCTCAATGTAAAACCACTTTTGCGCGTGCGCGCCTTGTACGCGTGCGCGCCCATTGGTGCATTCCCAATCTTTGTTTCTTCATGCATTCTCCCCTTTGCATGATTTCCTCCTCATTCTTTCCTTCCAATACTTGCCTTATGATCCTGGTTCACTCAATAAACACATCAAGGCATCGAATGGAATTAAAGTGAATCATAATCACCAATTTAAGGGCCTAAAAAGCATATTTTTACGCTTAAGCACAATTCAAGGGAGAATTACAAAACCATGCTATTTTATTGAATAAATGTGGGAAAAGGTGGTGAAATCTTCCAAAATAAGCACAAGATAAATCACGAAATCGGGGTTTGTCAAAAATCTCCCACACTTAAACTAAGCATGTCTTCATCCTAAAATCAAGAAAGAAACAAAGGGTATTAACATTTATTCAATGCAACTAACTAAATGCAATCTATCTATATGCTATCTATTTACATGATGCAATGGCTTAGTCAAAATAAATCAATCTCCAAGAATACACATACAAGCACAAGGGCTAAGGTATTAGCAATCAAAGAAAACCACAATTGGATTGAATCATTGAAAGATTTCACAAACTTGCAAGAAAAGATGATCATGGGTGAAAACATGTAGTTGAGCGATCGAACCCTCGCCGGATGTGTATCCGCTCTAGGCACTCAAGTATATGGGGTTGATTCACTCAATTCTCCCCTAATCATGCTTTCCAAGATTTGTTTTTCATCTAACAATCAACAATTATTTCATGCATGCATACAAATATCATGAGGACTTCCCATAGGTTGTAACGGGGCCAGGTCAAGGTAGGATGCATATGGTCAAGTGAGCTTAAAATTCGAATCTTTGATTAACTTAAACTTCCCACCTAACCTATGACAACCTAAACAATTCTAAACAACCTAGCTATCCATCCTTCACTTTTTCACATACTCATGCATTCTTTTTAGATTCTCACACATATGCATTGAATTTATGAAACCTTAAACTTTGGGACATTTTGTTCCCTTTTTGTTGCAAAAAAATTTTTTTTTTACTAAAATATATGCAAGAATATCAATGCATATGATTTACACATGATTAATACATGAGTATGTTCCCAATTCCCAAGATTCTCAACACAAATACAAAAATACACTTTTATCTCTACCCAATGTACCCAACTTCCCAAAACCAAATGATAAACACTCTCCCCTTTGCATACTTTCCTCCTCATTCCTTCCATCCAATACTTGACTTATGAACCTGAGATCACTCAACAAACACATCAAGGCATCAAATGGAATTAAAGTGAACCATAATCACCAATTTAAGGGCCTAAAAAGCACGTTTTTACGCTTAAGCACAATTCAAGGGAGAATTACAAACCATGCTATTTCATTGAATAAATATTTCTTGTGATTCCAGTTGCGTTAGAAAGCTGACATTCAGAGCTTTCCAACAATATATAATACTTTATAGTGGGCATGAAATTGGAGCACAAACCAGAGGTATCTTTTAAGCCCAAAAAACACCAACTGGGTAGCAAGTGTGACGTTAGCCACACTAACTTCAGCACTAATGTCACACTTGTAGCGTTAGTGTGGCTAACGTTAGCACTGACGTTAGCACCTGGACCTCAACTTGATTCTCTTTCAAGGACCACCCAACCTCAAGAAGCAAGCCCACAAGTGTCAACCAATCAAGGACACAAGAAGCATCTAGAAAAGGAATTTTTATTTAATTGTAAATTGCTTTTAATTTCATTTTGTAATTTAGGAGAGCCTATATAAGGGCCTTAGCTTTTACATTCAAAGGGGATTCTGGAATGGGGGATTGAAGAGGGGTCTTCGGACTCCCTCCCCTCACACACTTTTCCTTCTCTTTCTTTTCTTTGTACTTTTCATTCATGAATTTTGAAGTTTCAATTTTAGTTTTAATCTTCATCTTTACTTTTCTGCACTTTCTTTCTTTTCCATTTCCAGAGCTATGAACAACTAAACCCCTTTCATTGGGTTAGGGAGCTCTGTTGTAATTTGATGGATCAATACTAATTTTCATTACTCTTCTTCTATCTTTTCTCTTGATTTTACTAGAAAGCTTTCAATCTTCATCCAATTGGGTAGTTATCTTGGAAAAGAAGCTATTCATACTTGGATCTCTTTTGAACCTTGGAAGAGGAATGAAGAGATCATGCTAGAAATGCTTTCTCGTGTTGGACCAAATTGGGTTTGGTTGGGTATGGTGACTATAATCCTACCAACACTTGATTTGGGAATGCATGTGGTATAATCAATGACCATACTTCATCTCTTCTCATGAGCAATTGACCAAGGAATTGGCTATTGATCAAGATTTAAGAGATTGAATTACCAAGGAAATGGAATTTGATCACTTAAGATTGCCAAGGAGATCAATGAATGCATTGATTGAGGAAGAGATGAAAATGAACTTGATCCGGAGAATGCAACATCTCCTAAGCCCAATGAATCCCCATTTCTGATCTTACCCATTCTCTTTAATTTCTGCAATTTACTTTCATGAGCATCTTCCCCATTCCCATTTACAATTCTGCAATTTACTTTCCGTCATTTACTTCCAGCTCTTTACTTCCAGCATTTACATTTTTTGCTATTTACTTTCCCGCCATTTAACTTTCTGCAACTCTCAAACCAAATTCTGCTTCGCTCAACTAGAACATTCTTCTAATTAAAGTTGGTTGACCAATCAATCCCTGTGGGATTCGACCTCACTCTATTGTGAGTTTTTACTTGACGACAATTCGGTATACTTGCCGAAGGAAAATTGTTGAGAGACAAATTTCCGTGCTATCATTTGTTTCCATGAAATCTGTGGTGGAACACCAAACTTAGTATCACACATTCACCCCTCTTGAACTCATTTTGGTGTGCAACACCAAACTTAACTCCTTGCGATACAGGGAAACCTACTTAACTTTCTTATTGAAACCTACTCGCTCATTGTGAATGTAGAATTCATAACATAGGAAAGGGAATTAAAGAAAGACATGATAAATAATAATCAAAGAGATCAATTAAAAATAAAAATATTTCTTGTATTAATAAATCCTAAAAGTAATCCGATAGTAACTCTGAGTAAATAAAGGACATGGAAGAGTAAGAGACAGGTAAAGAAAACAAACTAGAATGATGAAGTCTTGCTGAGGTAATAACTCTTCTCAATATCCCAATGTAAAAAGCAATAGAAATAAAATCCTAAGAACTATGAATGTGTAGAGAGAAAACCTAAAGGAGGAGTAAAAACTAGATCTAAAACTCAGAATTTTCTGTATTGAATCGTTGTTTTCGTTTCTGCATGTTCCTTGCTCTAGTCTGCTCTTCTGGGCTGAAAATTCGGTCAAAACAGGGCCCAAAATCGCCCCCAGTGAATTCTGCAGATTCTACAGATCGCGCATGTCACGCGATCGCGTCATTCATGCGGACGCGTCATTCGGCGTTTTGCCTTGCCACGCGTGCACGTCGTCCACGCCTCCGTGTCACTTGTGCAGTTCCAATCCGCGCGGTCGCGTGAGCCATGCGTCCGCGTCACTTCTCGCTGGTCATCTCCTCAATTTCTTGTGTTCCTTCCATTTTTACAAGCTTCATTTTCAATCTCCAAGTCATTCATGCCCTATAAAGCCTGAAACACTTAACACACAGATCACGGCATCGAATGGGATAAAGGAGAATTAAAATACATAATTAAAAGTCTTTAGGAAGCAAGTATTCAATCATGTAATAATTTCAAGAAGGAAATATAAATGCATGCCAATCATATGAATAAGTGGGTAAAGAATTGATAAAACCATACAATTAAGCACAATATAAACCATAAAATAGTGGTTTATCAACCTCCCCAAACTTAAACATTAGCATGTCCTCATGCTTAGTTGAAGGAGATAAAATAAACGAGTAGGAACATGTAGAACTCATGTAATGCAATGCAACCTATATATATGAATGCAACTATATGATTCTTGTCTACTTGATCAAAGTAAATAGGCTCTTCAAGACAATCACAATTCAAACTCCACTAATTCAATTCCTATACAGTAAGAATAGATAAAAAATGCAAGAAGGCAGCTCATGAAAGCAGGGAACATAGAAATTCAAGCATTGAACCCTCACTGATGATGTATGTACACTCTAATCTCTCTAGTGTATAGGGCAATCACTCGATCCTTCTCTAATCATGCTTTCTAATTTTTTTTTTCTTCTCTTAACCAATCAACAACATTTAATATATTAATGCAAACATCATGAGGTATTTTCAAGGTTGTAATGGGGCCAAGGTAAGGGTAAGGATACATATATGGCTAAGTAAGCTTATAAATTGAATCTTTAATTAACCCAAGCTTCAACCCAACATATATATATTCTATATAACTTAAAATTCACACCTAGCTACCCAAAATTTTTCTTTCACATTCCATATTCATGTATCAACTTTTTTTTTTTAATTTTATCATACATGCATTGATCTTTGAATTCTTAACTTAGCATTGGGGTAATTTTATCCCCTTTTTTATTTATTGGATATTTTTGGATTTTTTTTCAACATAAACATAAAAATAAACATAGCTAATCAATGCATATAGATTTTTAATTCTTATAGTTTCACATGAGTAGGTACCAAAATTCCCATTGTATTATCATGACACATTCCCTTATTATCTTGTGTTCTCACAATTTCCCATACTTAATTAACACACACAATTCTATCTTAAGCAAACCAAAGATTCAATTGGGGTATAAAATTATTTTTCCGCTTAAGGCTAGTAATGTGGTAAATTACATAACAAATGGGATTTAAAGGCTCAAAGTAGTTAACAAAGGTAATTGAGAGGGTAGGCTTAATTTGGATAAGTGAGTTTAAACAAATAATGGCCTCAATCATATGCAAACATATAAATATATTAAACATTGGACATATAGGATGAAACAAAATATAGATTACAATCATAGAGAAGTAAACACACAAGAATAAAATAATTATGGTTAAATAATATAACCATGCATTTGGGCTCAAATCTCACAGGTTGTGTGTTCTTTGGCTCAAAAATTATGTTCCAAATACAATTTCAAGTAGTTTTAACATAAGATTTTTGGTTAAAATTAGTGAAATTTTGTTCTAAAGATAGGGTCTTAGAAGAAACTTATTGTCTTTTCAATCAAGTAGAACATGCATGCAACTAACCTATTACTATGTAAATTATCCTATTCTACAAAAGAAAAAACTAACTAAATATCCTAATTTATTGGTGTTAGGGAAGAGAAATTACCTCCGGGAGTCAGGTACTGACTGACCTCCCCACACTTAAGGCTTTGCACCGTCCTCGGTGCCATCTGTCAGGAACAAGGGTGGGCTGGTAGCAGTATCTCCACAGTCGGGACCATCATGGCTCCCTGTGCTGGTAAAGAAAGTAGAGTCCGGGGTGTCTGAGTCCTTGAATTTTCCCATAATCAGCTCCTTAAGGTATGTGAATCGGCGCTTGTTACGGCGCTCCCTTAGCTTAGTTTTCTGTTCCTGCCGATCGATTTTTAAGTATCTGATGGAGCAGTTGGGTTGTTGTAGGTGCTTGTGGTGCTGAAGGAGGAATGTCCTTAGCCGGTTCAGTAGGCTGGCTAGTAGTGGCTGCTAGAAGTCTAATATATTTCCCGTTAGGGACGTACTGATCATCCCGTGGAAGCATGGCTTTGGTGTCCCCAGCTCTGTAGGAGACTCCGGCTGCCGAGATGAGATCTGAGACCAAGGCGGGAAAAGGTAAGTTACCCGCAATCTGTACGTGTTCCATGGCATTCCAGATGTGTCATGGTAGATTCAGAGGCTGGTCTGTAAGGATGCACCATAGTAAAACGGCCATGTCTGTAGTGAAGGAGGATTCGTGAGTGCTTGGAAAGATGTAGTGGGACATGATCTGTACCCATACGTGAGCCTCCAAGGTAAGTGCTGAAGCCGATATTCCCTTAGGATGGGAACGGTGGTATTCGTAGATCCATCTGCTTCCAGGTAGTGCAATAACTCTGAGAACAGCGTCCTAGTCAAATTGGTACATCTGGCGCCTGAGTGAGGCTTCTTGAAAGGCATCCAATCGTTCTGGAGCAGGGGGAAGATCTAGAGCTTGTTGAATGGCCTCTTCTGTAATGGGGACTTGCTTCTGACGGACATAGACAGACTGCAGGATTGGCAGGTGGAAATTAGAGTAGAACTCAACTACCCAAGAAAGATTAACCTGCCTTAGCTGTCTCTGGAGGAAACCCCATTGTCTTCGTTCAATTTGCGGCTCAACAAAGGTAGCAATATTGAGCGGGAGGATAAGAAGGTATTCGTTGTTGTAGCTCTGTTCTGCTAGGATAGGGAACATCTGCTCACAATAGCGATTGGGAAATCGCGCATGTCCTTTGCTGGGAAGGCTTTCTCTTTATCATCAACCTTTATAATCCTCCTAATTCTTTTTGTTGAGGGCTTTACTGCAGTTGAAGAAGGCTCTGCTACTAATGCTCTTTTTGTTACTCTTCTTGCTGGTGGTTTGGGAGTAGCTTTGTCTTTTCCTTTCTTGGTGGCCATCCTGAAAAGGGGAAGAGAAAGTAACTTAAGTTCAAAGAGATAGAGCAAGGAAGGGGATGGTATAAGTGATAAACAATGCACGGTAAAGAAGATGTCGTTAACACATGGTCATGACTACATGTGAAAAGTTCACCAATGGAAATATGGCAAGTGCATTTGAGGACAACTAAAAGCAAGGTGTTTATTGGCATGCAGGCAAAGGCATGAGTAGCATAGATCAAGCATTTAATTAATCGAATGTGTTATCACTCGTAACAAACTAGCCATCACATTTGTATTGACAATAAAATTCAATTAATACAATAGTAAAGCGAATTTGTGAAAAGCAAGCATTGGATAGTAGAATAGAATAACGTAGAAAGATGCATAATGCCATAAGGGCGTTTTCACAAACACATAGAATGCATGGTAAATAAGCTATTTGAAAATAATAATTTGAACATGCAAGCAACCCGTTAAAAAAATAATATATAATTGCCAAATAATTTTAACACCAAGTAATGCGAAATAATGAGTCAAAGAAATTTCTAACACCAAGTAAAAAGGAAAAAAAGAAAGAAAAAGAAAATATGGATAATGAAAGTAAAAAGAAAAGAAAAGAAGATAACATAAAAATAAGAAGAATAATAGAAAAGTAAGGAGGGAAGAAGAAAAAGAAAAAAAAAACCTTGTTAATAGGGTGAGAGAGAGAGTAGAAAGTGAGAAAGAAGGAAGAAGAAGAATGAAAGAAAGAAAGAAAGAAGAAGGGAAAAAAAATGTAGGATTTGGTGAAAAGAAAGATAAGATATGTTGGCAAATCAGGAAAGCTGTGCGGCGCAAGCGACGCGGCCGCCTGGGGCACGCGGTCGCGTGAATTGCACTTATTCGGATTGACGCGGTCGCGTGACCCGTTTTATGCTACTGGCGCGTGGGCAGCCTCGCGCTCGCACAACTCTCTGTTCGAAATCTTATTTTGCCAATTTTTAGGGGACGCGGTCGCGTGGTCAACGCGATCGCGTGCGTGGCCATTATAGGGGTATGATATGGACGCGTGAGCCATGCGTCCGCGTGGTAAGAATTGTGCGTTCAGCACTAATCCAGCACCACGTTAGCACAACTTTCGGTCGTGCACCCTTTTTCACGTCGATTTCCAGGGCACGCGGCCGCGTGAGTGACGCGGTCGCGTGGAAGGCCAATGTTCCCACATGACGCGGACGCGTCAGCGACGCGGTCGCGTGGGGTGATTTGTGCCAAAGGCACGCCGCCAGCCACGTTCTCGCGTAACTTTCTGTTCGCTTTCTTATTCTTTCTGAGCCACCTGCGACGCGGACGCGTCAATGATGCGGTCGCGTCGCGTAAATTTTTTTTTTTAATAAAAGTATGCAAGTGTAGATGCAGATTAAATGTACTAATAAAGAAAAGAGTTATTGAATAAGATAACTAATAATAAAGAAAAGAACGATCATACCATGGTGGGTTGTCTCCCACCCAGCACTTTGCTTTAACGTCCGTAAGTTGGACGCTCCACTAGCTCAGTTTTCGGCTATGTGTGGATCTTCCAAGAGGAAGATCTCGAGCTCCTTGTTTTTCTTCATCTTCTCGCCATGGTACAGCTTTAAACGATGTCCATTAACTTTGATGAGTTCAGAGCTTGAAGGATGACTTAGGTGAAAAACTCCATACGGTTTGGCCTTCTCTACTCTGTATAGACCTTCCCATCTTGATCTCAACTTGCCTGGCATGAGCCTCAGTCGAGATTTGTAAAGGAGGATTAAGTCCCCAGGTTGGAACTCTTTCCTCTTGATGTGCTGATCATGTACAACTTTCATCTTCTCCTTGTATAGCCTTGAGTTCTCATACGCCTCTAGGCGAAGGCTTTCTAATTCTTGTAGTTGCAATTTCCTTTCAGCTCTGGCTTTCTCAAATCCTATGTTGCACTCCTTTACTGGCCAAAAGGCTTTGTGCTCTACTTCAACTGGAAGATGACAGGCTTTTCCATAAACTAAGCGGAAAGGACTCATCCCAATGGGTGTCTTGTATGCTGTTCTGTATGCCCAGAGTGCATCTTGTAGCCTGGTGCTCCAGTCTCTTCTATGAGGTTTGACTATCTTCTGCAAGATACGCTTTATCTCTCTGTTTGACACCTCGACTTGCCCGTTAGTCTAAGGATGGTAGGCTGTTGCAACCTTATGAATTATCCCATGCTTCTTCATTAATCCTATTACAAAAATGGGTGCCTTGATCGCTCACGATTACTCGTGGTGATCCAAAGCGACAGATAATGTGGTTTCGCACAAAGGAAACAACAGTGTTAGCATCATCAGTGCGGGTAGGAATTGCTTCCACCCATTTGGAAATGTAATCCACAGCTAACAATATATAAAAATAACCATTAGAATTTGGAAATGGACCCATGAAGTCAATGCCCCAAACATAAAAAATTTCACAGAAAAGTATAATTTGTTGAGGCATCTCATCCTTCTTGGATATATTACTAAATTTTTGGCATGGAAAACAAGATCTACAAAATTCAGCAGCGTCTCTAAAAAGAGTAGGCCACCAGAATCCACAGTCTAAGATTTTTCTAGCCGTTCTTTGAGGGCCAAAATGTCCTCCACTCTCAGATGAGTGACAAGCCTCTAAGATGGACTGGAATTCTGATTGAGGCACACACTGTCTAATTACCTAGTCAGCACCACATCTCCATAAATATGGGTCATCCCATATATAATATTTAGACTCGCTTTTCAGCTTGTCTCTTTGATGCTTAGTAAAGTTTGGAGGAAAAGTGCGGCTAACGAGATAATTAGCTACAGGTGCATACCAAGGGACTACCTCAGATACTGCTTGCAGGTTATCAAATGGGAAATTATCAGCTATAGGAGTGGAGTCATCTTTAATGTGCTCAAGGTGACTCAAGTGGTCTGCCACTAGATTCTGGTTACCACTCCTATCCTTAATTTCTAAATCAAATTCTTGTAGTAGCAGTATCCAACGTATAAGCCTTGGTTTGGATTCCTTTTTAGCTAATAGATACTTTAGTGCTGCGTGGTCTGAGTACACTACTACTTTCGTACCAAGTAAATAGGTTCGGAATTCATCCAGAGCAAAAACAATAGCAAGAAGCTCTTTCTCAGTAGTAGTATAATTAGACTGAGCGGCATCTAGAGTTTTAGACGCATAAGCAATTACAAAGGGGTCCTTACCTTCACGCTGAGCCAGTGCTGCACCTACTGCATAGTTGAAAGCATCGTACATTATTTCAAATGGCTGGCTCCAGTCTGGTCCTCTCACAATTGGAACTTGAGTCAGGGCGGTCTTCAGCTTATCAAACGCTTGTTTGCAATCCTCACTGAACTCGAACTCAATATCTTTCTGCAGTAGTCTGGATAAGGGATGTGCTACCTTACTAAAGTCCTCCATGAATCTCCTGTAAAAACCTGCATAGCCAAGAAACGAACGGACTTTCCTCACAGAAGAGGGGTAAGGTAAACTAGAAATAACATCCACCTTTGCTGGATCTACAGAGATGCCAGTATTAGACACAACATGTCCTAGTACAATCTCTTGTTTAACCATAAAATGATATTTTTCAAAATTCAATACAAGGTTTGTACTGACACATCTATCTAATATTCTAGATAAACTATCCAAGCAAAGAGTAAAGGAGTCACCATATACACTAAAGTCATCCATAAAAACCTCTATACATTCCTCAATACGATCAGAGAAAAGACTCATCATGCACCTTTGGAAAGTAGTTGGTGCATTGCACAAGCCAAAGGGCATTCTCTTATAAGCATAAGTTCCAAAAGAACATGTGAAAGTGGTCTTTTCCTGATCTTCAGGAGCTATATGAATCTGGAAATAGCCTGTGTAACCATCTAAGAAACAATAATGTGATTTACCTGACAGGCGATCCAGCATTTGATCAATGAATGGAAGAGGATGGTGATCCTTACGAGTGGCCTGGTTTAGGCGTCTGTAGTCAATACAGACCCTCCAGGTGTTCTGAACTCTGGTTGCCATGAGCTCTCCATGCTCATTCTTCACTGTAGTAACTCCAGACTTCTTTGGCACCACTTGTACTGGGCTTACCCATTCACTGTCTGAGATGGGGTAGATGATATCTGCCTCCAGTATTCTGGTCACTTCTTTTTTGACAACCTCTAAGATAGTGGGATTCAGTCTTCTCTGGGGTTGACGGACAGGCTTTGCTCCCTCTTCTAAAAATATTCTGTGCTAACAAACTCGAGGGTTGATGCCTACTATGTCTGCCAAACTCCAACCAATTGCCTTTTTGTGCCTCCTCAGCACACTAAGTAACTGCTCTTCTTGTTGAGAAGTGAGTTCCCTTGCAATGATAACTGGAAACTTTTGCTTGTCCTCAAGGTAAGCATATTTGAGGTATGGAGGGAGGGGTTTCAATTCTAACTTCTGCTCATGGTCAGGCTCTGGGTTGTCTGGAGCTGGTAACAATGGTAAAGCACTTTCATTGTTCTCTGAGAATGTCCTCACACTTGGAACTTGTCCTATGTACTTCTTTTCAAATTCCCCCTGGTGAACTTCAGCCACGGTTTCATCTATGATATCACACTGGAGGATAGAATGATCCTCTGGAGGATGCTTCATAGCTCCATTCAGATTGAAGGTTACTACTCGGCCATCTATTTCAAAAGAGTATGTTCCTGAAAAAGCATCCAATTTGAACTTTGAGGTCTTCAGGAATGGTCTTCCGAGTAGGATTGACGATGGTTTCTCTGACTCATTTTGGGGCATCTCCAGGATATAAAAATCAATGGGAAAAGTGAGTCCCTTAATGCTCATTAATACATCTTCAGCAACTCCAGCCACTGTAATAATGCTTTTATCTGCTAACACAAAATGAGCTGCCGACCTTTTTAAGGGAGGGAGCCTCAAATTATCATATATAGACAAAGGCATTATACTAACACATGCTCCTAAATCACACGTGCAGTCAGAAAATATCACACCACCAATAATACAATTAACCATACATGGACTTGGATCATTACACTTTTCAGGTATACCTCCCATTAAAGCAGATATAGAACTACCTAAAGGAATAGTTTCTAATTCATTAATTTTGTCTTTATGTATACATAAATCTTTTAGAAACTTTGCATATTTAGGTACCTATTGAATAACATCAAAGAGGAGAACAGTTACCTCAACCTTTTTGAATATTTCTACCATTTTGGGATCAGGTTCCAGCTGCTTCCTGGGCTTCCTTGCAAGTTATGGAAATGGAATGGGAATGGTGTCTTCTGCAGTGTCTGCGCCCTTTGGTGCTTCTTCCTGTGATTGGGCTTCTTCTTCTTCAGCCATGTCCTGTATGTCCTCTTCCTCTTCAACATCTTCTACTTCCACCACCTCTTCAGTTTGGATCCTCCTGATTCCTCTCCTGCAGTGTGGTTCCGGATCTTAGGGTGATGGCATTGATGCCACCCTTGGGATTAGATAATGGTTGAGAGGGGATTCCACTGGAGCTCAAAGGCTGGTTATTGGAGTTATTCATTGATCCAATCTGTGAGATAAGAGCTTGCAAGGTAGAGTTCAGACCATTTAGAGTAGAATTAAGGTTATTTTCCATGGCCTGTTGTCTCCGATCAATAGATTATAGTAACTCATCATTAGCAGATGAAGAGGGGTAAGTGATCTGAGAGGTCTGCTGTTGGTTATTCTGTGATCCTTGGGATTGCCTCAGGTGAGGTGCTCTGTATGGCTGGTTCTGGTTCTGCTGCCTGTTGTTGTTATTATTCCACCTTTGATTTCTCTGATTATCTCTGCCTCATCTGTTATTGTTATCCCTCCAATTCTGGTTAGGATTATCTCTCCAATTCAGGTTAGAATTGTCCTGCAATCCATGGCTGTAGCTGCCACCTTGATTATACCCTTGGTTGGGGCGGTCATAGAAGTTATGAGTGGCTGCCACGGTGTTATCTTCCTGCTGGAGCTGCGGACATTCATCAGTATAATGGCTATAATCAGCACATATTCCGCAAACTCTTTGTGGGACTAACTGTTGGCTTTGCTGTGGTGGAGAAGGTTGAGCTTGCTGAACTTGTTGTTGATTCAATTGCATCTGCTTCAGTAAGTTGGTCATTTCACAGATACTCTGAGTTAGAGCAGCAGTCTCTCTGCTAGAGGATACTTCTGCAATAGCTTTTGAACGGCCTTGTTTCTGCCTGTGATTCCGTGTAGATTCAGCTAAGTCGCTGATCAATTGCCATGCCTCATCAGTGGTCTTGTACTTTTTCATAGACCCATTGCTACCACTTTCCAATGTGGTCTTATCTTGGGGTCTCATACCCTGAGTGACGTAGCCGAGCAACACTATCTTGTCAATCATATGGTGGGGGCATGCTTCCAGAACGTTGTTGAAGCACCCCCAGTATTCATAGAGAGTCTCGGATTCATCCTAAACAATTATGGAAATGTCTTTCCTCAGTTTATCAGTAACTTCAGCTGGAAAGAATTTTTCCAAAAATTCTCTTCTAAGTGTATCCCATTTGGATACAGTTGCTGCGGGTTGAGTGTAGTACTACTCTCTCGCCTTTCCCTCAAGAGAGAATGGGAAAGCTTTTAACAAAATTGAAGTTTCATCTGCACCATCATGCCTAACAATAAAACAGGCTGCTTGGAAGTCTCTAAGGTGCTTGATAGGCTCTTGAGTAGGTAAGCCATGAAACTTGGGCATCAAATTGAGCAGTGCAGTCTTTATTTCAAAGTCTGTAGCCACCGCTGGATGATGCGCTTGAAATAGTTGCATTGAAAAATCAGGGGCTCCAGCCTCTTGGATAGTCATTCTCCTAGGTGCTTCCATGTCACCTGCGCGTAAATCAACCGAATCAGCAGAAAGGGAGCCTGTTTCTTCCTCAAGTGACGTTTCATATCCACCCTCAGAGAGGACTAACCGACACCGAGCTTGCCTTATTCGTGAAATAGTTCTTTCAATCTCAGGATCGAATACTGGAAAGCTTGGATCAGGAAGTGAACGCGTCTTCTAATGAAAGAAACATGAAGCTCATAATAGCAAAATAAAATAAAATGCAAATAAATAAATTTCAATTAATAACTTTAGCACTCTATTGCAACTCCCCGGCAACGGCGCCAAAAATTGACGTGGCACAAATTGGCGAGTTAAGAAATTAATATAAGAAATACGTTGCAAGTACAGTTCTTAACCAACCAGAAATCCGCTTATCAATTTAGAAGGTTGTCACAAAATTTAAATTAAAATACTGGGAGTATGAGTCCCAGGTCGTCTCCTAACGAGTTGCAGAAAAGTGTGCTATTTTATTAATTAGATGTTTTCAAAAAATGGTTTGAGTTGAATAACAGGAAATTAAATTAGAGAAATTATGTAATTTTAAATAAAAGCCTTGGCTGGGAGTAGATTAGTTGGAAGCCCTATTCTTGTTGGAGTGCTCTCAAGATTAATTGATAATTGAGGGTTGTTCTGTTTAGTTATCCCTTACTAGGTAAGGGAAAGTCAAGCAAGTTGGAAAGCTATTTCTATTCACAAGTCCCAATCCGCTTACTTGGAAGGATTGGTGTCAGGGACTAGAGAGCAATCCAACAATAAACCCAATTACAATTTTTCTTTTAAGCATCCCAACTCAAGGTCTTCCTTTCAATCAACTCCCATCCAAGTTATGGAACTACTCGCTTATTGTGAATGTAGAATTCATAACATAGGAAACGGAATTAAAGAAAGACATGATAAATAAAAATCAAAGGGATCAATTAAAAATAAAAATATTTCTTGTATTAATAAATCCTAAAAATAATCCAATAGTAACTCTGAGTAAATAAAGGACATGGAAGAGTAAGAGACAGGTAAAGAAAATAAACTAGATTGACGAAGTCTTGCTGAGGTAATAACTCTTCTCAATATCCCAATCTAAAAAGCAATAGAAATAAAATCCTAAGAACTATGAATGTGTAGAGAGAAAACCTAGTGGAGGAGTAAAAACTAGATCTAAAACTCAGAATTCTCTGTAATAAATCATTATTTTCATTTCTGCATGTTCCTTGGATCTAGTCTGCTCTTCTGGGCCAAAAATTGGGTCAAAACAGGGCCCAAAATCGCCCCCAGTGAATTCTGCAGATCGCGCATATCACGCGATCGCGTCATTCATGCGGACGCATCATTCGGCATTTTGCCTTACGACGCGTGCGCGTCGTCCACGCCTCCGCGTCACTTGTGCAGTTCCAATCTGCGTGGTCGCGTGAGCCATGCGTCCGCGTCACTGCGATTTCCTCTATGTCGCGTGGTCGCGTGAGCCATGCGTCCGCGTCACTTCTCGTTGGTCATCTCCTCAATTTCTTGTGTTCCTTCCATTTTTGCAAGCTTCCTTTCCAATCTCCAAGTCATTCATGCCCTATAAAGCCTGAAACACTTAACACACATATCACGACATCGAATGGGATAAAGGAGAATTAAAATACATAATTAAAAGTCTTTAGGAAGCAAGTATTCAATCATGTAATAATTTCAAGAAGGAAATATAAATGCATGCCAATCATATGAATAAGTGGGTAAAGAATTGATAAAACCATACAATTAAGCACAATATAAACCATAAAATAGTGGTTTATCACAATCACTCAAACAAGAATTCATAAAACTAGCACAAGATCTAAGCAAAATTAAACTAAGGAATTCAAATTGAACAATTAAAACTAGTAATTAACAAGATCCAATTCAGAACTCACAAAGGGAAGATCAAATTAAAGCTAGATCTAGAGAGGAACAAGGGTTTCTCTCTCTAGAAGAACAAAGAACCAAAAACTAGCTAAAAATTGTGTCTAGTGTAAAATGATTGATCCTCCCTTTCCCCCTAGCATCCTTGGGTCTTTTCCATGCAGAAACAGCTTGAATTTGGGCCCGATGAGCCTCAGAAATCGCCAGGCACGATTTCCTTTAATGAGGTCACGTGCACCTTTCTGCGCGTGCGCGCCATGCGTGCGTGCGCGCCGATTGCTTTTGTGATCCACGCGTGCGCGCTAGGTGCGCATGCGCGTCAATGGGAATTCTTTGACCCACGCGGATGCGTCCATCCTTGCGCGCCACTTCCAGCTATCCTTATCCACGCGTGCGCGTGCGCGCCAATGCTGAATTTCCCAAAATCCAAATCCTCATGTTCCTTCCATTTGTGCATGCTTTCTTCATCTCTTTTAGGCCATTCCTACCCTATAATTCCTGAAATCACTCAATAAATACATCACGGCATCGAATGGCAATAAAAGAGAATCAAAATATAGCAATTTTAAGGCAAAATAAGCATGTTTTTCATTATGGAGCCATATTAGGAAGTGAACACAAAACCATGCATTTTTTGTGAATAAGTGTGAGAAATATTGACAAAACCCCCCCAAATTCTACACAATATAAACCACAAAATTGGGGTTTATCACTCAGTGTGGTATCCTTCATAGCTCTCTTCATGTTGTCCCCAAACAGTTGGAGGTTAGCTTGTTGTGCTCAGTGCAGCCAATTGCAATCCGTCCAACCTCTTTGACATCACCTCCATCTATTGTTGAAGTTACTGGTGCATCAGCTTATTCTGAGCTAAGATGGCATCCATACCTTCAAGCTCATAGACACCTCTCTTTGGGGCTACTTGTCTCTCCGAGGAGTAGAAATACTGGTTGTTAGCCACCATATCTATGAGATCATGTGCATTTTGTGAAGTTTTCATCATTTGGAGTGACCCTCCTGAAGAGTAATCCAAATCTTTTTTTGCTTTCATAGAGAGGCCCTCAAAAAAGTTTTGGAGCTTCACCCATTCAGTAAACATGTCTGGAGGACATCTTCTGATTAGTGCTTTATACCTCTCCCAAGCTTCATATAGTGACTCTCCCTCCAATTGTCTGAAAGTTTTCACATCAGTCTTGAACTTGATGATTCTTTGAGGGGGGTAGAACTTGGCTAAGAACTTGCTAACCAAGTCATCCCAGTTGGTGATGCTTTCCTTTGGGAAGGTTTCCAACCATTGAGTAGCCTTGTCTCTTAGAGAGAAGGGAAACAACAGCAGCTTGTATATGTCTGGATGCACCCCATTGGTCTTTTCAGTGTCACATATCCTCAAGAAAACAGAGAGATGTTGATTTGGGTCCTCTGAAGTATTTCCTCTATGCTGGCAATTATTCTGAACTATGGTGATGAGCTAAGGTTTAAGCTCAAAGTTATTGGCATTCACATTTGAAGTAAGAATGCTACTCCCACAGTTTCTATGATCAGGGGTAGTATAGGAGGCTAGCACCCTCTTGGAAGGTTGACCATGGTTGTTGGCAACCTCCTCAGGTGGATTGTGCATGTTGTCCTCCATGACTTGATCAAGATCCTCCTCTTAGTCTTCTTCTCCAATTATACCCTTCCCTCTTGTTCTCTTCTAAGTCTCAGGAAGGTTCCTTCGGGTTCAGAATCAAAGGAAGTAGAGGCACCTCTTCTTCCCCCTGGAATAGACAACACAAAACAAACAAAAATAACAAATCAACACTCTATTGCTAGAGTAAATATTAGAGTTAGTAGACACAATGTATCAAACAGTTAATGTGCTTGAAAGAAAACAAAAGAAAAATGCCTAATCTAGACTATCATCCATATAGTCATTGTCAATCTAAATCAATCCCCGGCAATGGCACCAAAAACTTGATGACACGGGAATTCGCACAGCAACAAATCACTTCGGAAAGTGTATCGAATCGTCAAGTAATAACTCACAAGAGTGAGGTCGATCCCATAGGGATTGATGGATTGAGCAATTTTAGTTGGGTGACTTGTCTAGTCAAGCAAATATTGAAAAGTTTGGTGAATTGTAATGAACAGAATATAAATCCACAAGGAAAGTAGAACAACAAAATATAGAGTACTAGAAATTTAAATGCTGGAAAGTAAAGGACTGAAACTTAAATAGCACAAGTACTAGAAATTTAAATGCTGAAAGGTAAAGGCCAGAAACTTAAATGGCAGGAAATGTAAAGAACTGAAACTTAAAGAGAAAGAAACTTAAATAAGCTGAAGCTTAAATGACAAGGAAATAAAGGCAAGAATGTAAATGACAATGGAAAGTAAATGGCATGAAATGTAAAAGGGCTTTGGGTGCTGGGAATTAAAGGAAGCAGTAAATTCAAGGCAATTAAAGGAAACTCAACCAAATCAAAGTGAAAAATAACAAAGAGAAAGATTCATTAGGGATTGGAGATATCATAATCCATCATGAATCAATGGGTCTCAACTTCATTCTCAATCATATGAAGTAGAACTATGGTGGATTGTACTTAATTGATCCCAATTCCTTGGCAACCGAATTTTTCTAATCACACTCAATTTGCCAATTCCTTGATCTAATTGTGATGGGAAGAGGTTAAGTACATCTCTCTTATCCATAAGCCATACAAACTCTCAAGATCTCAATTCCTCCCGAATGGTGTTGTTCAAGAGAGTTGTGAGAGATAGAGCTTCAATCTAATTTCCAAGATTCCCCTTTCAAGGCTCTCATGGAGATTCAATGGATCTAAACCCCCTTCCGGAGTGAATAGATCAAAATAAGCTTAGAAGTTATCTCTTAGCTACAATAAGTGGATTGAGAAGAAGAAGAATGTCATTCAATCATGTGAATTACAATAGAGCTCCTCCCCCTAATGATGTGGGGTTTAGTTCATCATTGCTCAGCAAAATCAAAAGGAAAAGAAAAGTACATGAAAGTAAAAGAAAGTACAAAGAAAATGATTCAGGATTTCCCAATTAGGGTCCCTGCTTCCCAGCCTTCTTTTCTAATTTCAAAATCTATCCTATTTATACACTTTTCAGATCAATCTTCAAGTATTTGGATGTGGACTTTGGCCTTAGTTGAAGCAAGTTAGGAGTGGCCCTTTCTAACGTTGACACAGGCGTTAGCTCACTAACGTTCCATACTTGCATGGGTGCCATTTGGAATGAAAGTTAGTGCTTGTGTTAGTGACCAACGTTAGTGCACTAACGGTGGCTAACGTTGCCTTTAAAATCCTTTAGGAATGTTGCCACTGGTGTTAGTCCACTAACGTTGCCACCAAAGTTATCGAAGACGTTAGTGTGCTAGTTTTGGGTAACGTTAGCACACTAACGTTGGCACCATATTTTGCTAGTAATGTTGGTGAGCTAACTTTGGGCCACCGAAGTTGCTTGTCAACTTTGAAACGTTAGTGGGTAACGTTAGTGAGCCAACTTAGGCCACTAACGTTGCTCACTCTCTTCCTTGGCAATGTTGATAGGCAATGTTGGTGAGCTATCTTTGGCCACCAACGTTGCTTCCCCTTCCTTGTGCCAACATTGATGGGCAACATTGGTGATCCATCTTGGGCCACCAACGTTGCCTCCCCTTCCTTGAGCCAACGTTGATGCGCAACGTTGGTGAGCCAACTTTGGCCACCAACGTTGCCTCATCCTTCTTTGCAACGTTAGCCATAGCGTTAGTGCACTTACTTTGGCCACTAACGCTATGGCCTCTGCTTCTTCTTTGCCCTTCCTTTGCTTCTTCTTACCTATCATCAATCAAACAAATTGCATCAAAGCTTTGCCATAATCAAAAGATAATGCATCATTCATTGCATTAAGTAATTTTTACATTAATCTCATGAAAATGCTCATAAATAACAATGTTTGATTGAATCAAGACATACATACATTTCACATCCAAATGCTTACTGATTGCCTAAGTAAGTGCATGAAACCAAGTAAAAACTAATGAAAAAGGCTTGTGAAACTAGCCTAAGATGCCTAGGCATCACCCACCTGCACGCATGACCTAAGAATCGTCAAGCGACGCGCACGTGTCGTCCATGCGCACGCATGATGTTGGGCACATGACCTCATTAAAGTGAATACACTGGGGGAAATTTATGAGCTTTTCAGGCCTAAATCAACCTCATTTCTGAGGCTATTTCATACAGAATTGAAGATTGGACAAAGGGAGAGAAATTAGATTAGCTTAGAATCATGCTTTAGGTAGTTTTCTAGAGAGAGAAGCTCCCTCTTCTATCTAAAATTAGGTTAGAATTAGGTTAATTTCTCTTAGATCTAGGTTTAATTTCTTATCTCCATCTTGTTTTCTTTACAATTTCTTGTTCTATTGTCTTGATTTTCCTATTTCTTCTTGTTAATTTCTCATTTTGGTTACTTTTATGTTTATGCACTCTTGTTAATTTTCATTCTCTTAGTGCAATTTTGAGGTATTTCATGTTTAATATGCTTTCCTTGGTTGTTATTGTTAATTTATTGCATTGGGTAATTTTAGATTTATTATTCTTGCACTTTTATGATGCTTCCCTTTTATGCCATTCAAGTGTTTGACAAAATACTTCGTTGGATGTTAGAGTAGATTTTTTAGCATTCTTGGCTTGGAAAGGGAAATTAGGTAATCCCGAGTCATTAATACCCAACTTATGTTGGTGATCTAGAGTTGTTAGTTAATATTGTTTCCATTGACGCTAATCTTTTGCTAATTCAATTAGTAAGTTGATTATGACTTTTGGATTGAGATTAACTAGTCTTATTATACTTTCTTCGAGTGTTGGAGATATCATTATACCTTCTCTCGTTGGGGATGACTTAATAGGATAAATTCCTCATAATTATTATGATATGATTAGTGACTAGGATAGAAAGCCTAGATTCTCAATCCTTTCCATGAATGTCTATCTTTATTACTTGCTTTCTTTAGTTGCTTGCTTTACTTTTCTTGTCATTTATTTGCTTGCCCTTTTATCGACCAACCCACCCCTTGGATACCATAACCAATAATATGCATACCTCACTGCAATTCCCATCAGAAGATGACCCAGGACTAATACTCTAGGTTACTTTTATTGGGTTGGACTTGTGACAACCAAAATTAAACTTTATTGAGAATTACTTGTCGGTTTGGAGCTATACTTGCAACAAAGTTATTTTTCTTTTACCGAGAAAAAATTCCTAACCGACAGTTTTGCTCTTTCAAGTTTTCGGCGCCGTTGCCGGGAAATTGCAATGTGTGCTTACTATTGTTTATTGTATATATTGTAAATAGCTTGATTTTTGGTTTGTTTCTTAGTTTTTGCTAGTTGTAGGATTTGGTTTTCTTTGTTTCTTATTAGTTTTTTATTTTCATTTTCTCTTTTCCACTATGAATTCTCATCACTCTGGCTATGAGTTTGGTTACAATTATATTGTAGGGAATGAAAGCTTCAATGAGGAACCATATTGTGGGAATGGATATCAAATTAGGGAGGAGCCACATGCTTATGGTCAACCTTCATGGCAACAACCTCCTCCGATCTCTCATGGCTACAATCCACCCCATAATGTACATAATTATGAACGAAACCCTCAATATTGTTGTCAATCATACTCACAAGCCCCATACCACCATTCACCTCCATATGACACTAATCTGTATCCATCATACCAACCACCATATGAACCATACCTAGAGCCACCACCATTCCAACACAATTACTCCCAAGAACCACCATTTCCTTATACCCCACCTCATGACTTTTACCAATGTTAACCACCTTCAAACTGTGATACTCTTCCTCCAAACAATGAACCCTCTCTTCCACCACCACCTTCATTGGATGAATCTCTCCAACCCCTAATGCAAGAATAACAAGAACTTCTAATTCGTTGCCAAAAGTAAGGGGAAGTCGTGGCTATCTTAATCAAAGTGATGAGCCAGTTGGCATCATTGTGCTCAACTATCCAAGACACCCTTATTGTTAAATGTGGAGGAATAGTTGAGGAGCACAATGAGAAGGAGAATTTGGAGCTTCAAGGTGAAGAAGAGGAGTTGAGGCAAGAAGTGCAACAAGAGGAAGAAGCCGAGATTGTTGAAGAAGAGGAAGAAGTGGTTGGAGATTTAGGAGATGTTGAATGCAATGAGGAATCTCAAGTTGAAGAGCCTTCTTCCATAGAGTTTGAAAGTGATGTTAAGGAGGATAGTGCACAACCTCCAAGGCACAATGTGATTGAAGAATTGGAAGAAGTGGTACAAGCAACAAGTCCTCCTATCTATGATGATTCTGCATCAACATATGATCCTTTTGAGATTGATGAATCCTCCCTGATGCGTGGCAGAATTCAGCCAATTACGAGATCAATATAGAAATAAATTGCGAGTATGGCTCCTAATCAGCAAAAGTCCGCCTCATCAATTTAGAAAGGTTGTCACAAAAGTTTAGAATAAAAATACTAGGAGTATGAGTCCCAGGTCATCTCCCAACGAGTTGACAAAAGGGTACTATCTTATTAATCAGGAGTTTTCTGGGTAATTCTTGAGTTTAGGAAATGGGCAAATAAATAATTGTAAATTAAAGCAGTGAAAATTAAAAGAGATTTATAATATTCAAAATAAAAGCCTTGACTGGTGGAATGATTAATTGGAAGTTCTATCCTTGTTAGAATTCTCTCAAGTGTAGTATAAAGAGGTTGTTGTTTTCACTTAGTTAACCCTTACTAAATAAAGGAAAGTCAAGTGATTGAGCTAACTCTTATTCGTAAATCCTAGTTCTCTCCCTTAGGAAGGTCTAGCGTTAGCAAATACAGTATTAGCCAACAACTTCCAATTTAACTAGTCACTTGAGCATTCCAACTCAAGTGTCTCCTCTTACTCAACCCCCATGTCAAGTTGGAGGTCTACTCCATTGACATGGATACCATCTTTGTTGTTGGGAGTTTGGAATAGGAAAGATACATGATAAACAATAACTACAATTTAATTAAAAGTAAAAGTAATCATTGCATTAATAAATTATGAAAATAATCGAATTGTAACTCTAAACAAGAATTAAGAATATGGAATAATAAAGGAATAAGAAAACAAACTAGAATAGTATCTTCAACGGAGGTGGTGACTCTTCAATATCCAAAGCAAAAGCATCAAACTAAGAATATGTGAATGTAAAAGAAAACCTAGAGGAAGAGTAATTTTTCTCTCTAGATTCAGATCTAAAAACGAAAACTATGCTAATGAGAATGTGTGTTGAGTCTCTGCATGTTCCCTGGCTTTAGTCTATGTTTCTGGGCCAAAAACTGGGTCAAAACCCGGCCCGAAATTGCCCCAAGCATTTTCTATTAATTCTGCAGATTGCGCATGTCACGCGTACGCGTCAGTCACGCGTACGCGTCAGTCACGCGTGCGCGTCGCTGGTCATCCTTGGCTTGTCATGCGTACGCGTCATCTAGGCGCACGTGTCTGTGTGCAAACTCCAATCCACGCGTACGTGTCAGGCACGCGCACGCGTCGCTGCAAATTTCTTCATATCGCGCGCTCGCCTGAGCCATGCGTGCGCGTTGATGCTCGCTGATTATCTCCTTAGTTTCTTGTGTTCCTTCCATTTTTGCAAGCTTCCTCTCCATTCTCTAAGCCATTCCTGCACTATAAATCCTGAAACACTTAACACACGGATCACGGCATCGAATGGTATAAAGGAGAATGAAAATATACAAATTAAAGACTTCTAGAAAGCAAGTTTTCAAACATAGAACAAAACTGGGAAGGAATTGCAAAATCATGCAAATCATATGAATAAGTGGGCAAAGACTTGATGAAATCACTCAATTGAGCATAAGATAAACCATAAAATAGTGGTTTATCAACCTCCCCATACTTAAACATTAGCATGTCCTCATGTTTATCTTAAGGAGATAAAATAAATGAGTTGGGAAAAGAAAGACTTATGCAATGTAACCTATGAATGCAACTATATGCTAAGATGATTCTGCCTATTTGGTTAAAAGTAAATAATTTCTTCAAGATAAACATAAATCAAATTCCACTAATTCAAATCATACAATAAAGACCAGTAAACTTGTAAGAAGACAGCTCATGAAAGCAGGGAACATAGAATTAAGCATTGAACTCTCACTGATGGCGTATATGCACTCTAATCACTCAAGTGTATGGGGTAATTCACTATAGTCTTCCCTAGTCATGCGTTCTAAACTTTGTTCTTCACCTAACCAATCAACAAATGTTTAATGTACCTGACGATTGGATTCCTGCCAGTAAAGAATTTTTATAAAAATAATCGCGTTGTAAGTATAGTTTCTAAACCAACAGAGAATCCTTTCGTACAAAAATTTGTTTGTCACAAGTAACAAAATCCAATAAAATTTATAACCGAAGTATTTAAACCTCGGGTCGTTTTCTCAAGGAATTGCAGGGAGGTGTGAATTATTATTGATTATGGAATAAGGCATGTTTTTGGGTTTTTGAAATAGAGAACAAGTAATTTAAATGGCAGGAAAAATAAATTAATAATTATAAAGACTCTTGGCAAGGTATGAGAACTGGAAATTCCATCCTAGTCATCCTTATCAGGTGTGATGAGAATTGTTTATTGCTCCCACTTAGTTAACCCTTACTAAATAAAGGAAAGTCAAGTGGACCAATCAATTTGATCCTCAAGTCCTAGTCAACTCCTGTGGAAAGACTAGCTTTAGAGCGATCCAAATCAATCAGCGAGAATTCCAATTTTCAATCAACTGCTGAGTTTGATAACTCAAGTGTTACCAATTACTTAACCAAAACCAAAAGGAGAAAAATCTAAATTAAATTGAAAGCGTCATAAATAGAATAAAATAATCATAAATCTGAAATACCTCAAATTATATTAAATAGAATATTCAAATCTAACATGGAAAGATTCATAAGCCAATTTGGGAACATAAGTAATTAACAGGTAAAAGCATTAGAGAAACTAAAAGTAGAAGAGAACATAAATTAAAGTTGGGAACATTGAACCTGAAATGGAGTAATAACCATAAAGTAAAAGAAATCCTAATTCTAAAACCTAAGAGAGAGGAGAGACCCTCTCCCTCTAGAAAACTACATCTAAAACCTAAAATTGTGAATTATGAATGTTGTATGAATTGTTGTCTGGATTCCCCCGTTCTCTGGCTTCTATTTTGTGTTTTTGGGCTTGGATTTGGGCCAAAAAGGGCCCAGAAATCACTGGGGGTGACTTATGCAATTTTCTGCACGTGGCGTCCGTCACGCGTTCGCATAATTTGTAGTTTTTCCATGTCACGCGTACGCGTCAGTCACGCATACGCGTCGCTCGTACTTTTTTCTTGGTGCGCGTTCGCGTCGTCCACGCGTGCGCGTCGCCTGTGTTCTGAGTGAGGCACGCGTCCGCGTCGTCCATGTGTGCGCGTCGCTGCCATTTCTTCAAAAACTCCATTTTGTGCGTTCTTTCCATTTTTTCATGTTTTCTTTCTGTCCTCTAAGCCATTCCTGCCCTATAAAGCCTGGAAATACTTAACACACAGATCACGGCATAGAATGGTAATAAAGGATAATTAAAATTAATATTTTTAAAGCATAGGAAATATGTTTTCACATATATCATAAAATAAGGAAGGAATAGTAAAACCATGCAATTCATATGAATAAGTGGGTGAAGAATTGATAAAAACACTCAATTAAGCACAAGATGAATCATAAAATAAGGGTTTATCAACCTCCCCACACTTAAACATTAGCATGTCCTCATGCTAAATCCAAGAGAAAAGAATGAAGGTAGAATGGTGGAATCTTATGCAATGCAATCTATTCTACATGCAAGCTACCTAAATGAATCATGCAATTTCTACCTACTATCCATTTATATATATAAAGTTTACATGTGGTTAAATTGATTCATATTTTCAAGGAATCATATATGTACAACTAAGGCCAAACCATATTAAAACACATTCACAATTGAGTTGAGTTAAAAGATTTCACAAACTTGCAAGATAATTAATAATTAGACATGGATATATGGAATTGAGCTATTGAACCCTCATTGGATTTGTGTTTACTCTCTAATCTCTCAGTGTTTGGGGTTAATCACTCTATTCTTTTCTAGTCATGCTTTCTAAAACTTTGTTCTTCATCTAACCAATCAACAAATATATAATGTATACATGCAAACATCATAAGGTCTTTTTCAAGGTTGTAATGGGGCTAAGGTAAAGATGAGGGTATATATATAAGGCTAAGTGAGGTATAAATTGAATCCTTAATTAGTCTAAGATCTCACCTAACATATACATACTCTATACAATTTTTAAAATTTGCCTAGCTTCCCATAATTTTCCCACTTTCTTATCACATACTCATGTACCAATTTTATTTTTGATTTTATCCCATGTGCATTGATTTTTCTATTAAACTTAATAATGGGGTAATTTTGTCCCCTTATTTATTTAATAGGAATTGTAAAAAAAATTTAAAATGTAATAATTTTTTTTAAATCTGAAATATAACACAACATATCAATGCACATGGTATTTTGGTTATTTTGATTTCACATGAGCATGCACCCAAATTTCTGATTATTTTATTAATTTAATCTTTTCCTATTAACCCATGTTCCCACATTTTCCCACACTTAGTGGATACACAATCTCTATCTTAAGCTAACCAAGGATTCAACTTGGGATTTTTAGTTTCTTTTTCCGCTTAAGGCTAGTGATGTGGTTATAGAACAGAATAAATGGGGATAAAAAGGCTCAAGGGGGCTAACTAGGGTGATGTAAAAGGTAGGCTTATTTGGGATAAGTGAGCAAAAATTCAAATAATGGCCTCAATCATATGCAAGTATGTAAATACATTCTATATTGGACATATGGACTGAAACAAAGTAAAGATTGCAAGCATAGCAAAGAATGGCAAAACACACAGGAATGAAATTTATGGTTAAATGTAATCATACAATTAAGCTCAAAAACTCATGGGTTGTGTGTTCTTTGGCTCAAAAAATATATATCAGTTATGTACATCATGCAAGTAGAAATCAAGAGTTTCCATTCAACTCAATGTGAATCTTTGAATGACTCTTATAAAAATAAGTATTTTCCTTGAAAAATGTTGTCAATTTACCAACATTTATTGCTATATATATATATATATATATATATATATATATATATATATATATATATATATATATATATATATATAGTGTGTGTGGATTGTTGTGATTCTAAAAAGCTAAAGTTTCTAGTTTACTCTTTTTATTTTCAATTAAACCAAGTTATCGTATTCTAAGAGGGTAAACTGAACTAATTAATCCATATTTTCTATATCACAACTAATAAGCTAAAAGTGCAAATTAAACTAAATGTCTAAGATATATATAAACCAAAGTGCAAAATATAATAAAGTAGAAATAAGCAGAAATACAGCAAAAGAAAATGCACAAGTACTGAAAGACAGATAAGATAAAATAAAATAAAATAAAAATACAAAAAATAAACAAAATAGGATAAAAGAGTCTTAAAGTAGTTCACCAAAAATAAAGTTCGCCGGAGATGGCGACCTCCCCACACTTAAATAATAGCATCGTCCCCGATGCTCAATCATTTGGGTGTGAAGAAGTGGAATCTCTGGAAGGATGTGCTGCTGGTGTCTCTGTGGGCTCGGGTAATGATAGTGCCTGAGGCTCTGCCTGTATCGGTGCGTGTGGGTCTGATGGCTGTGTTTGTGGAGGCTCCTCATGCTGGAGCTCTGCCTGCTGGGATGCTGCCTGCTCAGTCTCGGCTCGTGCCTGCTCCTCTTGGTCATCCGCTTCCTCCTCAGATGGCTCTGATGGTGTGTCAGGCTCGGAGGGGATGTCATGGTAACCCGATCGGATCATCAATTTTAAATGCTCATAGCGTCGCTTGCTGCGATGCTCAGTCCTCTCATATCGACGCTAGTTGCGGCGCTCCATCTGATCCAACCGGTCAAATAGGCAGTGCACGAGGTGGTAGATGGGTTCTGAAGCAGGTGAAGGTGCTGTGGTGGTGGCTGATGCAGCAGATGCTGAAGGGGTAGCAGAAGATGTGGCTACCTCAGCAGAGGCAGTGAGAAAGGGAGGTCTATAGCCCAAAGCCTAGAACTTCCTACTGTGTGGGATAATTTTCTTGCATTCGGCGGTAGGTGGCTTCTCATCAGCAATCTCCCAAGTCACCTCAGCTCGGCAGCCCATCTGAGTAATCAAATATGGAAGGGGCAAAGTACCTCGGACGTAGAAGCTGGACATGTAGTACCGGATGAAGCGGGGAAGATATAGGTCCTTGGCTTCCATCACACACCAAATGAGGGTAATCATGGCAGCTGGCACCTCAGTCTCATGAGTGCTCGGCATCACGTAGTTACTCAGAATCTGCTGCCAAAGCTGAGCCTCATCACTCAGATAGATAAGCTTAATTCCCTTTGGGGCCATTGTGGACTTGCCCATGACCCATGGGACAATAGGATCAAGAGCTATAGTCCGCTTTACTGCGTCCCAATCAAACCTCATAAATCTCATATCCTCCTCAGCCTGCTGGTAACCATCTGGTTTCTCTGATTTAGGTAGGAGCTGGAGGATATCTTTAATTGCTTCCTCAGTAACCAGTATCTGCTTGCCTTAAAGTTGTACTGCATCCAGGGTCATTTTAAAGTAATTGCAGTAAAATTCTCTGAAATAGGATGCATTGACCTCAGTCAGGTTCCTCTCCAAGAAGAACCAGCTTCTCTATTTAATTTGTTCTGAGGTGTATTGTTGTAGTTCTTCTGGAATTTTGAGCGTCTTTTCCAGGTATAGGTTCCTTGAAGATTGAAAGACCGGATACTTGAGTTCACAGTATCTGTTGGCAAACTTGACTGGGTCTGTGGCGGGTAGTAACTGATCAGCCTTTTCCTACGGGGTAAAATTCTTTTCCCGCCAGGAATCGTCATGGAGGATATCCAAAATAGAGGTAGAGGATTCTCCTCTCTTTCTTTTGCCTATGGTTGCCTTGCCCTTTCCCTTGCTTTTGGGGTCAGACATCCTGAAAAGCAGAAGTTCCAGGATACAGTTTAAGAAACTAAAGCAAGAAAATTGGTAAGCAAATAGTATGTGAACAATATAAGCATAGAGGGGCAAAAGAGGAATAAAAGAGCAATATAAGCATGAATTGAGTTAAAAATATGCAAATTTTTGGACTGTATTCATGTTAAAAGTTAGAGAATAAAAATCACAATCCAAAAAATTGGGCAGCATTCCTTCTATAAATTGGACGTTCCCGGGTAAGAAACAGCGGTAGAAACAGTTCATATGATAATAAAGTGGTGTAGAAAAGAGTAACAAATAGCAAATCATATAAATTTGGTATAAACAAACTCAATCTGTAGCAAGGAATGCAATTCAAGTTGAATAGTGTAACAACAACATTAAACAGTAAAGAATCAGCATATAAACAACATCATCATCACAGCAAATTAAAAAATTGTGAAACAGATAAAACAAGCAGCAAGAACGGTGCAATTATCAGACCTAAATCCACTAACCACATCCTAGCTACCTAACCACCTAAAATCCACTACGATCATGCATCTCTAACTATCCTAATTTGAATAAAATTTGAAAAAAAATATGCAATTAACTAACTAATAGGGAAAGGAATTGGTGTTTTGCGGAACCTGATGGGCAGAGGAACAGAAATTGGACTCAGAGAGATGGTGGTGGTGTGGTAGTGGTGGCAACGCGGCGGCGCTAGGAGGTGGCATGGCTGTGGCTCGGTGATGGGGCGGGGCGGCAGTTTGGTGGTTGGGGAAGAAAGAGGCTTATGGAGGGGAGAAGAGAAGAAGGGGGTGAGGCGGGTGAGGGTTGTGGGGGTCGTGGTGGTCGGCGGGTCTGGGTGAGGCGGCGCGGTGGTGGCTCGGTGATGGGGCGGGGGCAGTGGAGGGAGAAGGGTAGGAGGGGAAGAAGAGAAAGAGAAGAAGAGAAGGGAGGGGGTGGTTCGGCGAGGGCGGTGCGGTGGCAGGGGCACGGCGAGGCGGGACGGTGGCAGGGTGGCTGGTCGGCGGTGGTTGTTGCAGAGGAGAAGAGAGGAGTGCAGAGCGGAAGGGGGGGAAATGTTGACGCGGGAGGGGCTAGGGTTTCGCGTGGATTGGGTTAAGTGAATGCAAATCCACACGGACGTGTGGCTCATGCGAACGCGTGGATGAGGCGGTTGAGGGATGATGAAAGTGACGCGTACGCGTGGGGAACGCGTACGCGTGGGGAACGCGTACGCGTCGCTCAAAATTGTGCTAAACACGCAATTCTAGCGTCGTTTTGGCACATCTCTCTGTTCCAATTGAGGGGGCAATAATTTCCATGCGACGCGTACGTGTGGTGTGTGTGTGAAGTGAAAGTGACGCGTTCGCGTCACTGACGCGAACGCGTGGCCCAAATTATGCCTAATGCATAACAGCCACACGATTCCAGCCCAACTTTCTAGGCGTTGGATTGTGACGTCGATTTTGAGTCGACGCCCACGCGTGGGGTGATTTTTTTTTATGAAAAAGTATGCAGAATGTAAAATGCAGATGCGGATGTTATGAATAAATCCAGGTACAATAAAATAAAGTAAAATAAAACAAAAAACAAACAAAATAAAATAAAATTAAAATTGAAAAAGGAACGATCATACCATGGTGGGTTGTCTCCCACCTAGCACTTTTAGTTAAAATCCTTAAGTTAGACATTTGTTGAGCTCCCTGTCATGGTAGCTTATGCTTAAAATCATCCAAAAATCTCCACCAACGTTTGCAATTCCAATAACCTCCGGGGTCCCATACTAGGCAAGTAAAGCCTTCGAGCAAGTTAGAGCAGGTTTTCAGACTCCAGGAGTATTGTTTATCAGGATAAATTCCAGGATCCCAAACCGTGCTTCTGTACCCATCTTTGTCTTGATTTACATTTTTCCAGTCGGGTAGTACGGAATTTGAATTCTCACTAAGATGACCAAAAATCTTCCGAGACCCATTCAATCAAACTTGAAACCAATCCTTGTACCTCAAATTGAAGCGTGGAGCTTTATTGAATCTTGTATACCAGCTCTGAGTGCGAGCCATTTCCCTCTTACTCTTTAAGCCGCAAAGAGCTCTAAGCTGGCCATCTGTTTCAAGCCAACCATATTCAAAGTGGAAAAGTAAAGATAAAGGCTAAGGATTTTACCCACTTGAAGTTTGTATTGGGTGGTAATGGCCTTGGGATAGGTGTTTCTAGTGGTTTTGCAAGCTCTACTCCCTTGTATTCTTCTGTGAATTCCTCCACTTCTTTGTAAACTTCTTTAACTGCAACCACGTCTTGATCAAAGTCTTCGATATCTTCCTCATCACTCAAGTCATAAATTGGGGGTTGAGAAAAGTCTACCTCCGCATCATCTTCGTATTCACCTGGGAAAGATTCTTCAATCTCAAAGAATTCACTTGCGGATGCAAGTTCATTACTAGGAGAGCTTAATTCATGATGATCATTACCAAGGAAACTTGCTTCTTGAGCTGTTCCGTCCAGTTCTTCATAAGATATATGCTTCGTGGGTTGTGTACTATCCTCCTTAGCATCACTTGAAAACTGCTCGGCGAAATTCTCCACAATTCTTGATTCCCATGGAGGTTCAGCATCTCCTAAGTCTTCAACCAATTCTTCTTCTTCGATAATTACGGCTTCCTCCACTTGTTCCAGTACAAAGTCATGCTCCGTACTATCCATTAGAGTTTCTAGTATCTCCTTCATGCTACGTTCTTCATTAGATTGTCCACATAATGTAACATCCCGCATTTTTGAAAATCTAAATATAAATAAATTGTGATTTTATATTATTAAGTTTAAACTTTATAATTTTAGAAATTATTTTGTTAGAAATAATTAAATAGATTCGGAGATAGTTTTATTTTGAAATCAATTAATATTTTTAAGTAATCTTATTATAATAGAATATTTTGTATAATTTTAGTAATTAAAAAATAAGAAAGAATTGTATAATTTAATTTAAGTAACTTTTATTCTGAAAAGGTTACAATTTATTTTATTGATTTGATATCTTATTTTATAAATTAATCAATTGAGAGTAATTAAATTAGTTTACTAATATTTGGAGTTAATTCAATTAATATTTTTGTGTAAATTCTTATAATTGGTTATTTTATATAATTTCAAATTAGAATTCACGAATGAAGGTGTTATATAATTAAATTTAAGAAAATTTCAATTATGAATAAATTATGATTTATTTTATTAGTTTGAGCTCTTAGAGATTAATTTACTAGAAAATGATTAAATTGATTTTTATAAATACTTTGGGTTTAATTTAATTAAGGTTTATGTACAACCTTTACTATAGTTAGTTATTTTATATAAATTAGAATTAAAGTTTTGGTAATAGAAAATAATGAAAAAATTATATCATATAATCTGAATAATTGATATTCTCGGATTTAAGCTGTATTTTATAAAAATGAGATTAGTATGTTCATTTTATGATTTAAATTAGAAATAATTATTTGAACTTATTGATAAATTAATAAAGTTATATGTGTTCCAAAATTAATTTTTACAAGATTATATTTGAATCCTAAATTATCATACTATCTCAAATATTTTGTAAAATTGCTATATTCCCTATATATATATATATATCACAAAACTCCTGAATCCCTAATTGCTACCTAAATCCCTAATCGTACATACATACAAAAAAAGAAAGGGAAACAGAAGAGGAAAGGGGAAGACGGAGGAGAAGAGAGGGAGGAGGAAGGAGCGACGCGGCCGAGACCTTACCGCCGCCGTTGTTGTGCTGCACGTGAGAGTGAGAGAGAGACACACACAGAATGAGCGTCGCGAGAATCAACGGAGGGAGGCACGGTTCGGTCCTGTTGCCGTAGCGGGTTGCGCCTGATCACCATCGCAGAAGCTCCATCGTCGTTGTTGCACATAAGAGGAGGAGATGACATCGTTGATTTTGATTCTGTCTAAGCCCGCATCGCTGCTAGAATCACGAAACGCAGAGGGGAAGGGCGAGACGTGTGGGAAAGAGTGACGCACGGAGGAGGGACTTTTCATCTGCCGCCGCGGCCACCGGAATCTTTGGTCACCGCTGGTATGCGAAATTGCTACTCAGGTTGTGAATTGTTGTTCGAAATTGATTCCCTGGCAATGGCACCAGAAATGGATGCAGAGGACCATGGTCTAAACATATCTTCACAACTTCGCATAACTAACCAGCAAGTGCACTGGGTCGTCCAAGTAATACCTTACGTGAGTAAGGGTCGAATCCCACGGAGATTGTCGGTATGAAGCAAGCTATGGTCACCTTGTAAATCTCAGTCAGGAGGATATCAAATGGTTATGGAGTTTTCGAACATAATATAATAAAATAGGGATAGAAATACTTATGTAATTCATCGGAGAGAATTTCAGATAAGCGAATGGAGATGCTTTCATTCCTCTGAACCTCTGCTTTCCTGCTATCTTCATCCAATCAGTCTTACTCCTTTCCATGGCTGGCTTTATGTGATACATCACCATTGTCAATGGCTACTTTCGGTCTTCTCTCGGGAAAATGATCCAAATGCCCTGTCACGGCACGGCTAATCGCCTGGAGGCATCACCCTTGTCAATGGCTTCATCTTATCCTCTCAATGAAAATGGTCAACGCACCCTGTCACGGCACGGCTATTCATCTGTCGGTTCTCGATCATGCTGGAATAGGATTTACTATCCTTTTGCGTCTGTCACTAACGCCCCGCAATCGCGAGTTTGGAGCTCGTCACAGTCATTCATTCATTGAATCCTACTCGGAATACCACAGACAAGGTTTAGACTTTCCGGATTCTCTTGAATGCCGCCATCATTCTAGCTTACACCACGAAGATTCTGATTAAGAGATCTAAGAGATACTCATTCAGTCGAAGGTAGAACGGAAGTGGTTGTCAGGCACGCGTTCATAGGGAATGATGATGATTGTCACGTTCATCACATTCAGGTTGAAGAGCGAATGAATATCTTAGAAGCGAAATAAGATGAATTGAATAGAAAACAGTAGTACTTTGCATTAATCTTTGAGGAACAGCAGAGCTCCACACCTTAATCTATGGAGTGTAGAAATTCTACCGTTAAAAATACATAAGTGAAAGGTCCAGGCATGGTCGAATGGCCAGCCCCTCTGATCTAAGAACCAGGCATCCAAAGATGACTAATACAATAGTAAAAGGTCCTATTTATAATAAACTAGCTACTAGGGTTTACAGAAGTAAGTAATTGATGCATAAATCCACTTCCGGGGCCCACTTGGTGTGTGCTTGGACTGAGCTTTAACTTTCCACGTGCAGAGGCCATTTGTGGAGCTGCACGCCAGGTTTCGATCCTTTTCTGGCATTCAACTCTGGTTTTTGATCCATTTCTGGCGCTGAACTCCAGAATTGGGTAGAGAGCTGGCGTTGAACGCCAGTTTGCGTCATCTAAACTTGGGCAAAGTATGGACTATTATATATTGCTGGAAAGCCCTGGATGTCGACTTTCCAACGCAATTGGAAGCGCGCCATTTCAAGTTTTGTAGCTCCAGAAAATCCACTTTGAGTGCAGGGAGGTCAGAATCCAACAGCATCAGCGGTCCTTCTTCAACCTCTGAATCTGATTTTTGCTCAAGTCCCTCAATTTCAGTCAGAAAATACCTGAAATCACAGAAAAACACACAAACTCATAGTAAAGTCCAGAAATGTGAATTTAACATAAAAACTAATGAAAACATCCCTAAAAGTAACTAGATCCTACTAAAAACATACTAAAAACAATGTCAAAAAGCGTATAAATTATCCGCTCATCACAACACCAAACTTAAATTGTTGCTTGTCCCCAAGCAACTGAAAATCAAATAGGATAAAAAGAAGAGAATATACTATAAATTTCAAACTATCAATGAAATAGAGCTTCAATCATATGAGCCGGACTTATAGCTTTTTGCCTCTTGAATAGTTTTGGCATCTCACTTTATCCATTAAAGTTCAGAATGATTGGCTCTATAGGAATTCAGAGTTTAGATAATGTTATTGACTCTCCTAGTTCAGTATGATGATTCTTGAACACAGCTATTTTATGAGTCTTGGCCGTGGCCCTAAGCACTTTGTTTTCCAGTATTACCACCGGATACATAAATGCCACAGACACATAATTGGGTGAACCTTTTCAGATTGTGACTCAGCTTTGCTAAAGTCCCCAATTAGAGGTGTCCAAGGTTCTTAAGCACACTCTTCTTTTGCTTTGGACCTTGACTTAAACCACTCGGTCTCAAGTTTTCACTTGACACCTTCACGCCACAAGCACATGGTTAGGGACAGCTTGGTTTAGCCGCTTAGACCAGGATTTTATTCCTAGGCCCTCCTATCCACTGATGCTCAAAGCCTTGGGATCCTTTTTATTTGCCCTTGCCTTTTGGTTTTAAGGGTTATTGGCTTTTTGCTCTTGCCTCTTGGTTTTAAGAGCTTTTGGCTTTTTCTGCTTGCTTTTTCTTTCTATTTTTTTTTCTATTTTTTTTTCGCCTATTTTTTTTTTTTTTGCAAGCTTTGTTCTTTGCTGCTTTTTCTTGCTTCAAGAATCATTTTTATGATTTTTCAGATTATCAAATAACATGTCTCCTAGTCATCATTCTTTCAAGAGCCAACATATTTAACATTCTTAAACAATAACTTCAAAAGACATATGCATTGTTCAAGCATACATTCAGAAAACAAGAAGCATTGTCACCACATCAATATAATTAAACTAAGTTCAAGGATAAATTCGAAACTCATGTACTTCTTGTTCTTTTGAATTAAAACATTTTTCATTTAAGAGAGGTGATGGATTCATAGGACATTCATAACTTTAAGACAAAGTTACTAACTACTAATGATCATGTAATGAAGACACAAACATAGATAAGCACACAACATAGAAAACGAAAAACAGAAGAAATAAGAACAAGGAATGAATCCTCCTTAGTGATGGTGGCGTTTCCTTCTTGAGGAACCAATAATGTCCTTGAGCTCTTCTATGTCTCTTCCTTATCTTTGTTGCTCCTCCCTCATTGCTTTTTGATCTTCTCTTATTTCATGGAGCATGATGGAGTGCTCTTGATGTTCCACCCTTAGTTGCTTCCAATAATTGTGTGGAAGAAAATGTCTCCCCTGAGGTATCTTAGGGATCTCTTGATTTGCAGTCAAATGTTCTACCACTGAGCTATAGACCCTTGATGGAAGCTTTTGTCTTCCCTTTCCTCTTTCTAGAGGTTTCTCTGGCCTTAGGTGCCATCAATGGTTATGAAAAAAAACAAAAAAGCTATGCTTTTACCACACCAAACTTAGAATGTTGCTCGCCCTCGAGCAAAAGAAGAAAGAATAGAAGAAGGAGAAGAAGATATGAAGGAGATGGATGGATGTGTGTATTTGGCCATATGGGTGGGATTGGGTGGGAGAGAGATGTTGAATTTTGAAGGTAGTGGTGTATGGATGTGAGTGGTGAATGGAAAAACAGAAGGGATGATCATGAATGGAGAGAGGGAGGGTGAGGTGGGTGGGGATCGTGTGAGATTCACAGATCCTGAGATGATCCTGTGGGGTCCACAGATCCTAAGATGATCCTGTGGGGTCCACAGATTCTGAGGTGTCAAAGATTTACATCCCTGCACCCATTAGGCATGTAAAATGCCCTTGCACACAACTCTGGGCATTCAGCGCCAGGTTGGTGCCCATTTTGGGCGTTCAACGCCCATTTGTTGCCATTTCTGGCGTTGAACGCCAGAACCATGCTTGTTCTGGGCGTTCAGCGCCAGGATGTTGCTCATTTTGGGTGTTCAGCGCCAGAACCATGCTCTGTTCTGGCGTTGAACGCCAGGCAGATGCTTCCTCCAGGGTGTGATTTTTCTTCTGCTGTTTTTTATTCCGCTTTCAATTTTTATATTTATTTTGTGACTCCATATGATCATGAACCTATAAAGACATATAACTAAGAAAAATATAGTTAGATAAATAAAAATTGGGTTGCCTCCCAACAAGCGCTTCTTTAATAGAACATATAACGACATATAACAGTGGGCTCTCATGGAGCCTCACAGATGTTCAGAGCATTGTTGAGACTCTCCAACACCAAACTTAGAGTTTGGATATGGGAGTTCAACACCAAACTTAGAGTTTGGTTGTGGCCTCCCAACACCAAACTTAGAGTTTGACTGTGGGGGCTTTGTTTGACTCTGCTTTGAGAGGAGCTTTTTATGCTTCCTCTCCATGGATGCAGAGAGAGATCCTTGAGTTGTAAACACAAGGTTGTCCTTATTCAATTGAAGGATTAATTCTCCTCTGTCCACATTAATCACAGCTCTTGCTGTGGCTAGGAAAGGTCTTCCTAGGATGATGGATTCATCCTCTTCCTTTCCAGTATCCAGGACTATGAAATCAGCAGGGATGTAAAGGCCTTCAACCTTTACTAACACGTCCTCTACTTGTCCATAAGCCTGTTTTCTTGAATTGTCTGCCATCTCTAATGAGATTTTAGCAGCTTGCACCCCATAGATTCCCAGTTTCTCTATTACAGAGAGGGGCATGAGGTTTATTCCTGAACCAAGGTCACACAGAGCCTTAAAGATCATGGTGCCTATGGTATAAGGTATTATGAACTTTCCAGGATCCTGTCTCTTCTGAGGCAATGTCAGTTGATCCAGATCACTTAGTTCATTGGTGAACAAGGGAGGTTCATCTTCCCAAGTCTCAATACCAAATAATTTGGCATTTAGCTTCATGATTGCACCAAGGAACTTGGCAGCTTGCTCTTCAGTAACATCCTCATTCTCTTCAGAAGAGGAATACTCATCAGAGCTCATGAATGGCATAAGGAGGTTCAATGGAATCTCTATGGTCTCTAGATGAGCCTCAGAGTCCTTTGGTTCCTCAGAAGGAAGCTCCTTATTGATCACTGGACGTCCCAGGAGGTCTTCCTCCTTGGGATTCACGTCCTCTCCTTCCCTTACAGGTTCGGCCATGATGCTTATGTCAATGGCCTTGCACTCTCCTTTTGGATTCTCTTCTGTATTGCTTGGGAGAGTACTAGGAGGGATTTCAGTGATCCTTTTACTCAGCTGGCTCACTTGTGCTTCCAAATTTCTAATGGAAGACCTTGTTTCATTCATGAAACTCACTGTGGCCTTAGATAGATCAGAGACTAAGTTTGCTAAGCTAGATGAGTTCTGCTCAGAATTCTCTGTCTGTTGCTGAGTGGATGATGGAAAAGGCTTGCCATTGCTAAACCTGTTTCTTCAACCATTATTAAAGCCTTGTTGAGGCTTTTGATCCTTCCATGAGAAATTTGGATGATTTCTCCATAATGAGTTATAGGTGTTTCCATAAGGTTCACCCATGTAATTTACCTCTGCTATTGCAGGGTTCTCAGGATCATAAGCTTCTTCTTCAGAAGATGCCTCTTGAGTACTGTTGGATGCAGCTTGCAATCCATTCAGACTCTGGGAAATCATATTGACTTGCTGAGTCAATATTTTATTCTGAGCCAATATGGCATTCAGAGTATCAATTTCAAGAACTCCCTTCTTCATAGGCGTTCCATTACTCACAGGGTTCCTCTCAGAAGTGTACATGAACTGGTTATTAGCAACCATGTCAATGAGTTCTTGAGCTTCTACAGGCGTTTTCTTTAGGTGAATGGATCCACCTGCAGAAGTATCCAATGACATCTTTGATAGCTCAGATAAACCATCATAGAATATATCCAGGATGGTCCATTCTGAAAGCATGTCAGAAGGACACTTTTTGGTCAGTCCTTTGTATCTCTCCCAAGCTTCATAGAGGGATTCACCTTCTTTCTGTCTGAAGGTCTGAATGTCCACTCTAAGTTTACTAAGCTTTTGAGGAGGAAAGAACTTGGCTAAGAAAGCCTTGACCAGCTTATCCCAAGAGTTCAGGCTGTCTCTGGGTTGAGAGTCCAACCAGATTCTAGCTCTGTCTCTTACAGCAAAAGGGAAAAGCATGAGCCTGTAGACTTAAGGATCTACTCCATTAGTCTTAACAGTATCACATATCTGCAAGAATTCAGTTAAGAACTGAAAAGGATCTTCAGGTGGAAGTCCATGAAACTTGCAGTTCTGCTGCATCAGAGAAACTAATCGAGGTTTCAGCTTAAAGTTGTTTGCTCCAATGGCAGGAATGGAGATGCTTCTTCCATGTAAATTGGAATTAGGTGCAGTAAAGTCACCAAGCATCCTCCTTGCATTATTATTATTTTCGGCTGCCATCTCCTCTTCCTGTTCGAAAATTTCTGAAAGGTTATCTCTGGATTGTTGTAATTTAGCTTCTCTTAGTTTTCTCTTCAAAGTCCTTTCAGGTTCTGGATCTGCTTCAACAAGAATATTCTTGTCCTTGCTCCTGCTCATATGACAAAGAAGAGGGCACAGAAAAAAATAATAATAATAATATGGATCCTTTATACCACAGTATAGGGATCCCTTTGTGAGTGGAAGAAAAGAGGGAGACAAAGAATGTGATGTAAAGAAAGAAACACAACTGTAAGGAGGGCAGAGATGTGAGATGAGATGTTAGTAAATGAATAAATAAATAGAATAAGATGGGAGAGGGAGAATTTTCGAAAATAATTTTTGAAAAAGAGTTAGTGATTTTCGAAAATAGTTTTTGAAAAATGTTAGTAGTTTTCGAAAATTAAGATTTAAAAATTAAAATAATTAGTTAATTAAAAAGAAATTTTGAAAAAGAAGGAAGGGATTTTCGAAAATGAGAGAGAGAGAGTTAGTTAGGTAGTTTTAAAAAAGATAAGAAACAAACAAAAAGTTAGTTAATTAGTTGAAACAAATTTTGAAAAGATAAGAAGTTAGGAAGTTAGAAAAGATATTTTGAAATCAAATTTTTGAAAAAGATGAGATAAGAAGATATTTTTAAAAAGATATGATTGAAATTAGTTTTTGAAAAAGATTTAAATTTTAAAATCACAATTAATGACTTGATTCATAAGAAATCACAAGATATGATTCTAGAACTCAAAGTTTGAATCTTTCTTAACAAGTAAGTAACAAACTTGAAATTTTTGAATCAAAACATTAATTGTTATTGTTATTTTCGAAAATTTGGTATACAAATAAGAAAAATATTTTTGAAAAATATTTTTAGAATTTTCGAAAATAACTAAGAAAAAAATGAAAAAGATTTGATTTTTGAAAAAGATTTTGAAAAAGATAAGATTTTTAAATTGAAAATTTGATTTGACTCATAAAAACAACTAGATTTTAAAAATTTTTGAAAAAGTCAAATCTAATTTTCGAAATTATGAGAGAAAAGAGGGAAAGATATTTTTTTGATTTTTTTAATTTTTATAATGAGAGAGAAAAACAAGAAAAATGATGCAATGCATGAAAGTTATGGATCAAAACAATGAATGCATGCAAGAATGCTATGAATGTCAAGATGAACACCAAGAACACTATGAAGATCATGATGAACATCAAGAACACAATTTTGAAAAAATTTTTAATGCAAAGAAAACATGCAAGACACCAAACTTAGAATTCTTTAATGCTTAGACACTAAGAATTCAAGAATGCATATGAAAAACAAGAAAAGACACAAAACATGCACATGCAAAGATCAAACAAGAAGACTTACCAAGAACAACTTGAATATCATGAAGAACACTATGAATGCATGATTATTTTCGAAAAAATGCAAGATGCACATGCAATTGACACCAAACTTATAACATGACTCAAGACTCAAACAAGAAACACAAAAAATATTTTTTGATTTTTATGATTTTCTAAATTTTTTTGGATTTTTCGAAAATTAATTGAAAAAGGAAAATAAGGATTTCAAAATTTTTAATATGAATTCCAGGAATCTTGCCATGTTAGTCTAAAGCTTCAGTCCAGGAATTAGACATGGCTCACTAGCCAGCCAAGCTTTCAATGAAAGCTCCGGTCCAAAACACTAGACATGGCCAATGGCCAGCCAAGCTTCAGCAAGATATCAGAATATACTGCTCATTACTTATCAAATATGTAACTTGCCTCTATGCTGATGGTTTGGAAGCCTCAGTCCAAAAGAATTTAGACATGGCTTTGCAGCCAGCCAGGCTTCACATGCTTCATGAAACACTAGAATTCATTTTTAAAAAATTTTGAAGAAAAACATATTTTTGAAAACATTTTTATTTTTTTCGAAAACAGATGAGAAATTTTCGAAATATTTTTGCAAAATTTTTTTTTTTTGAAAAGAAAACAAAAAGAAAATTACCTAATCTGAGCAACAAGATGAACCGTCAGTTGTCCAAACTCGAACAATCCCCGGCAACGGCACCAAAAACTTGGTGTTGTTGCCGGATCAGACTTGGCACTGATGTTACCGGACCAAAAGCTTGCCGAAAACTCAAACAATCCCCGGCAACGGCGCCAAAAACTTGGTGCGCAGAAATTGTGATTACACTTTAATTATGTAAAATTCATCGCTCTTTCTTTCCCTGGTAATGGCGCCAAAAACTTGGTGCCAATACCATGGTTCACAACTTCGCACAACTAACCAGCAAGTGCACTGGGTCGTCTAGGTAATACCTTACGTGAGTAAGGGTCGAATCCCACGGAGATTGTCGGTATGAAGCAAGCTATGGTCACCTTGTAAATCTCAGTCAGGTGGATATCAAATGGTTATGGAGTTTTCGAACATAATATAATAAAATAGGGATAGAAATACTTATGTAATTCATCGGTGAGAATTTCAGATAAGCGAATGGAGATGCTTTCGTTCCTCTGAACCTCTGCTTTCCTGCTATCTTCATCCAATCAGTCTTACTCCTTTCCATGGCTGGCTTTATGTGATACATCACCATTGTCAATGGCTACTTTCGGTCTTCTCTCGGGAAAATGATCCAAATGCCCTGTCACGGCATGGCTAATCGTCTGGAGGCATCACCCTTGTCAATGGCTTCATCTTATCCTCTCAGTGAAAATGGTCAACGCACCCTGTCACGGCACGGCTATTCATCTGTCGGTTCTCGATCATGTTGGAATAGGATTTACTATCCTTTTGCGTCTGTCACTAACGCCCCGCAATCACGAGTTTGGAGCTTGTCACAGTCATTCATTCATTGAATCCTACTCGGAATACCACAGACAAGGTTTAGACTTTCCAGATTCTCTTGAATGCCGCCATCATTCTAGCTTACACCACGAAGATTCTGATTAAGAGATCTAAGAGATACTCATTCAGTCGAAGGTAGAACGGAAGTGGTTGTCAGGCACGCGTTCATAGGGAATGATGATGATTGTCACGTTCATCACATTCAGGTTGAAGAGCGAATGAATATCTTAGAAGCGAAATAAGATGAATTGAATAGAAAACAGTAGTACTTTGCATTAATCTTTGAGGAACAGCAGAGCTCCACACCTTAATCTATGGAGTTTAGAAACTCTACCGTTAAAAATACATAAGTGAAAGGTCCAGGCATGGCTGAATGGCCAGCCCCTCTGATCTAAGAACCAGGCGTCCAAAGATGACTATTACAATAGTAAAAGGTCCTATTTATAATAAACTAGCTACTAGGGTTTACATAAGTAAGTAATTGATGCATAAATCCACTTCCGGGGCCCACTTGGTGTGTGCTTGGGCTGAACTTTAACTTTCCACGTGCAGAGGCCATTTGTGGAGTTGAACGCCAGGTTTTGATCCATTTCTGGCGTTCAACTCTGGTTTTTGATCCATTTATGGCGCTGAACTCCAGAATTGGGCAGAGAGCTGGCGTTGAACGCCAGTTTGCATCGTTTAAACTTGGGCAAAGTATGGACTATTATATATTGCTGGAAAGCCCTGGATGTCTACTTTCTAACGCAATTGGAAGCGTGCCATTTCAAGTTCTGTAGCTCCAGAAAATCTACTTTGAGTGCAGGGAGATCAGAATCCAACAACATCAGCAGTCCTTCTTCAACCTCTGAATCTGATTTTTGCTCAAGTCCCTCAATTTCAGTCAGAAAATACCTGAAATCACAGAAAAATACACAAACTCATAGTAAAGTCCAAAAATGTGAATTTAACATAAAAACTAATGAAAACATCCCTAAAAGTAACTAGATCCTACTAAAAACATACTAAAAACAATGTCAAAAAGCGTATAAATTATCCGCTTATCAACCGCCATCATTAGTGCTTGTCTCAATGGAGCCACTGGCGGGGTGTTGCTGCTGCCGGAACCACCGCGGGGTGTTGCTAGGAATCGCTGCTGCCCTGCTTCCACTAAACTTAGGTTTAACATCCATTGGCCTGGAGCCGCTTCTGCTTTCGATTCTATTGAATTTGAAATCTTCATTTTGTTGCAACCATGATCACTGTTGTGGGAGCTAACGCCCCTGCTATCTTGATTGAAACTGTTGCATAGCTAGTATTGGTCCAGCCAGCTGCCTCGCTATAATCCCGCCTCCGGGTTCTTTTAAGCGCGACATCGAGGTAGGGGGTTTAAAACGATTTCAATTTAAGAATGCGTACAAGGTTTATTGAATAACTGCAAATAGATTTAATATCTGTGAGTAATTGATTGACTATGTGAATATTGAATTGTGGCTGAAATTGTGATTAGAATGGTTGAGATTGTTATTTGGAATTGTTGATTAGTGATATTGATTAATTATGTGGATTGGGAATTGTTTGATGACTAATTGTTGAGAATTTCTGAATTTTAAAGGGTTATGTTGGGTTTGTTGCCGTTGAGCTGTTATTTGGTATATTCTAATGTTAGTGAACTTGGTTGGTGGTTGATTTGGAGTTGGTTTTGAGGGGTATTGAAGGGTTGGATTTTGAATACAAAATGGTTTGCTGAAAATTAGGTTCTCTTGAAATTAAACGGCAACTTTGAAAGTGAATCAGTGGCTCTATAGTGACTAAAATGATGAGAATTTAAATGTTAAGTAAATTATATTAAGTGTGATTGTTGAGATTTAATTTTGAAGGTTTCATATTAACTGGAACATTAGTTATGATTTTTCAAAGTTAAGTCGTGAATCTGATTTTCTGCACTACTTTAAATGAAATTAGAAACTTTGAAAAGCTATAACTAATTCTATGATTATCGGAATTGCGTGGAACTAAGTCCAGATTAAGCTTGGGAATATAGGGAGCTGAACTGGTGAATTTGATACTTTTTCATTAAGTTCATGATTTATGGTAAATTTTTGAATTATGGATGTCAAATCTGGTTTTTCTGCAGAACGTTTAATACAACAGCAACTTGTTTCCTCTATTAAAAATTCTCCAGTTTGAATTTTGAAATGGAACAAATTTTAAATGAAACTCTGGTCCTAGTAATTTAATTTCATAAAATTTTAGAATTTTTAGAGTTGTGTTTTTAAGGATATGAATTTTTAAAGTAACATGTATTATGCAGTAAAAGTCAGGTTTTGTTTTCTAAGTCAGTAACTTTGAGACTTTATAATTTTTAATTCTGGAATGATATTAAGATGCAACCAATTGGAGGTGAAAGTTGAGTATGTTTAGTACATATGATTCAAATTTCAGGGTTTTCCATGTATTAATAAGTGAGTTATGGGACTTGGAAGAGGTTACGTTTAATGATTTGTAAAACAGAATTCTGCAGAAAATTACCTAACTTTCAAGCTATGTAACTCCTTCATTAAAATTGGTATGACCCTGGAACCAATTTAGAAAGAAATTTGGGTAAGTTAAGTTTAACCACATTAATTTTGAAGGTGTTTGGATTTAATTTGGATTTTATATGAAATTTCAAATGTTGTATGCTGCTGCTGTCTTCTGGTTTCAAAACACTGCAGAACAGTCACGGTTTTGCTTATATTCCCGAAGCTAGAGTCAGCGAAAAATTATGATTTTTGATTTAATAGAAAGCTTAATCCGAGACGGTCGCATGGATATAAAGTTTGCGTAATTCCGAATTCATTTGATATTTTAAAAGCAAAATGGAAATCAGGCTGCCAGGTTGTGTTGACAATTATTTTGGATATGGAATTTAAGAAATAGATTTTATATACTATTATCAAATATTTTTGAGAATATATATTATTGTGGCAACTGCTGAAAGAGGCTGATGAAATGTTGAGAAAGAAGGAACCCGTAAGGGTGGCTAAGTTCTATTTTTAAAGGAGATTATGTCTAAATTTTTATAAAAGTAAAAGGACTTAATCAAAATGAATACTTGAGACTTGTTTAACGATAATAACTTTACTGATTCTTTTGAGAAAATATATTTGGTTTATAAAGTTGCTAGCAAGGACATGGGTTTTGTCCCGCTTGCATATTTACAATTACAAAAGAGTAAAGAGATAAAGGGAAAAAGAGTAATATAGATACAGATGAAAGAGTATTCAGAGAAAAGTAAAGAGATACAGAGAACAGAACAACTAGAGTAGAGTCAAGAGATGCAGAGAAAAGGAAAACCAGAGCAGAGTAAAGAGATATTTGTATATATATATATATTAGTTGCTTGATGCAACCCAGAGTTATATTTATATATATTAGTTGCTTAATGCAACACAGAGCTTCTGTAGGGAAACTAAGTTACCTACAGCCATTTTCCGCTTCCCCAGAGCAGAGCAGAGTATATATATATTTTTCTGCAGTAAGCAGAGGCTGTCTCAAATGAGCGGCTATTATTATATGCGCATTTATTTAGGAACGGAAAATCGTATTCGGAAAATCGGGATTACTCGTGACTGGATAAATGTCGGGATTGCGGGCAGCCAACCGACACATGAGCTCATGGCCTGTACTAGGACTAGACATTCATCATATGCATCTATGTGACATTGTTTGGGTGTGTATATTGTAATTGGTTTGCCTATGTGAATAATTTTGTTTAACTGCTAATTGCTATACTTGATGTAATTGCTCTTGATTGTGTTTGAATCTCTTTACTTGTGGTTGTATCTGATTGGCTGGGTTGTAGTGAATTGGGTGTTGATTGAATTGCTTGGGCCTAAGGCCGTGATTGGTTTGTGTTTGAGGTTTAGTAAAGTATGAAAGATTAAGCTGGTTCAGTATAGACTTAATGAACCTATGCTTGGAACAAATTAGTCATTCATACAGTCTAGGAAAACTTTTAAGACATATATAAAGTAAAATATGGGTTTAGGATTTTGGATAATTAATTGATGCTTCTAAAGAAGGTTTTAGATTTTTGAAAGTTGAGCCATTGGTTTTCAAAAGAAGTGTATATAAGGCGAGCGATGAATACTGTGAATGAAAGTAGTTTTCTTTTCAATGTCTCTAAATGAAATTAACTATTTGCGCTATATTCTTTACTTTCACGGCATTCTCGACCTCTACTGAGAACATGTGGTTTGGTTCTCACCCCAAATTTTCTACCCTTTTAGCGACAGGTTTGAAGACGCAATTTGAAGCTGCGAGCGATCAGTAGGCTTTCTTTATGGTTTTAATTGCTTCCATAGAGTCCCCTCGCTATTGTCCTTTGAGAATTCATTTTACATAGAGGGGTAGGTTTAGTATATTGTATTTGAGTTTTATTTGGTCTCTTTTGTATAAGAATTATTATCAATAATATCTATGTGATTATTATTATTTGTGAATGTTTGAATTATGACTTTAATGAACAAAAAAATTTTTTTTTTCTGGAATTTTCTTAAAACTGAAACGCGAACTCGATACAAAGGCTCAGTAATTAAGTATTTAATATTAGAAAAGGTCACGTAACGTTCTTTCTAGTAGAAATACCCTGACTTAAGCAAGGTATTTTGCTGGAAGGGATGTTACACATGAAGCCATGGGGGTTCCTTGAGTGTCCGAACATCGGGAAGCTAATCGATTGATTGTTTGATCCAATTGGTGAAGAGTTGCATGAAATTTATCCACTGTTTCCTTGAGACGTTCCTTGAAATTTATCCAATTGGTTCATAGCTATGTTGAGGAGGTGGTTCATAGGTATATGATGGGGCTTGTTGGTAACTACAAGGGGGTCCACCATATCCATCATCTTGGTATGCACCTCGGAATGGCTCTTGACCATAGTAATTTGGTAGGTGTTGGTTGTCACGAGAAGGTCCACCATAACTATTGTCTTGCCATGCATTGTAGAATGGTCGTCGTCCATGGTATCTTGGAAGGTGTTGTTGCCTAAAAGGTTGATCAGATCCTCGTGGCTCCTTCCATCTGTGATTGTTTCGACCTTGATGCATGTTCTTGTTATAATTTCCATTCCTTACAGCAACATTGGAACCAAACTTAAAGCCAAAGGGGTGAGAACTCATGGTAGCTAATAAAAGAAATAAAAAAAAACAGAAATAAAAATAAATGAATAGGTAAAAGAAAATATTTACAATAACCAATAATAAGGCACACAGTTGTAATTCCCCGGCAATGACGCCATTTTTGATGATTGGATTCCTGCCAGTAAAGAATTTTTATAAAAATAATCACGTTGTAAGTATAGTCTCTAAACCAACAGAGAATCCTTTCGTACAAAAATTTTGTTGTCACAAGTAACAAAACCCAATAAAATTTATAACCGAAGTATTTAAACCTCGGGTCGTCTTCTCAAGGAATTACAGGGAGGTGTGAATTATTATTGATTATGGAATAAGGCGTGTTTTTGGGTTTTTGAAATAGAGAACAAGTAATTTAAATGGCAGGAAAAATAAATTAATAATTATAAAGACTCTTGGCAAGGTAGGAGAACTGGAAATCCCATCCTAGTTATCCTTATCAGGTGTGATGAGAATTATTTATCGCTCCCACTTAGTTAACCCTTACTAAATAAAGGAAAGTCAAGTGGACCAATCAATTTGATCCTCAAGTCCTAGTAAACTCCTGTTGAAAGACTAGCTTTAGAGCGATCTAAATTAATTAGCGAGAATTCCAATTTTCAATCAACTGCTGAGTCTAATAACTCAAGTGTTACCAATTACTTAACCAAAACCAAAAGGAGAAAAATCTAAATTAAATTGAAAGCATCATAAATAGAATAAAACAATCATAAATCTAAAATACCTCAAATTATATTAAATAGAATATTCAAATCTAACATGGAAAGATTCATAACCCAATTTGGCAACATAAGTAATTAACAAGTAAAAGCATTAGAGCAACTAAAAGTAGAAGAGAACATAAATTAAAGTTGGGAACATTGAACCTGGAATAGAGTAATAACCATAAAGTAAAAAAATCATAATTCTAAAACCTAAGAGAGAGGAGAGAGCCTCTCCCTCTAGAAAACTACATCTAAAACCTAAAATTGTGAATTATGAATGTTGTATGAATTGTTGTCTGGATTCCCCCGTTCTCTGGCTTCTATTCTGTTTTTCTGGGCTTGGATTTGGGCCGAAAAAGGGCCCAAAAATCGCTGGGGGCGACTTCTACAATTTTCTGCACGTGGCGCCCGTCACGCGTGTGCGTGTATCACGCATTCGCGTCATTTGGAGTTTTTCCATGTCACGCGTACGCGTCAGTCATGCATACGCGTCACTCGTGCTTTTTGCTTGGCACGCGTTCGCGTCGTCCAAGCGTGCGCGTCGCCTGTGTTCTAAGCGAGGCACGCGTCTGCATCTTCCATGTGTGCGCGTCGCTGCCATTTCTTCAAAAACTCCATTTTGTGCGTTCCTTCCGTTTTTGCATGTTTTCTTTCTGTCTTCTAAGCCATTCCTGCCCTATAAAGCCTGGAAATACTTAACACACAGATCACGGCATCGAATGGTAATAAAGGATAATTAAAATTAATATTTTTAAAGCATAGGAAACATGTTTTCACATATATCATAAAATAAGGAGGGAATAGTAAAACCATGCAATTCATATGAATAAGTGGGTGGAGAATTGATAAAAACACTCAATTAAGCACAAGATGAATCATAAAATAAGGGTATATCAGTACCAATGCAAACATCATGAGGTCTTTTCAAGGTTGTAATAGGGCTAAGGTAAAGATGAGGGTATATATATGGCTAAGTGAGCTATAAATTGAATCCTTGACTAACCTAAGCTCTTACCTATACACACACTCCATATACTTTTAAATTCATGCCTAGCTACCCAAAATTCCCACTTTTGCATTACATACTCATGCATCAACCTTTCTTTTAATTTTTATCACATATGCATTGATCTTTTCCTTAACTTAACTTAGCATTGGGGTAATTTTGTCCCCTCATTTATTTACTTAATTTTTGAATATTTTTGGATTTTTTTTTGAAAAAATAAACATAACTTATCAATGCACATGGATTTTTGATTTTTCTGATTTCACATTAGTAGGTATCCAAATTCCCAATATTTTATCAATGAAATACTGTATACTTTCACCCAGTTAAATTTCTAACACCAATTAAAAGGATGTAAAAAACGAAAAAGAAAGACATAGATAATGAAAGTAAAAAGAAAAAGAAGAAGAAAACATAAATAAAAGTAATAATGGAAAAGAAAAAAAGGGGGAGAGGAAAAGAACCTTGATGAAGAAGATGAAGAGGGAAAGAAGAAAGGAAAAAGCAAGAAGGAATAAATAAGAGAAAAAGAAGAAAAAAAATTAAGAAGGGAGAAGAAAGAATTAGGATTGGGGGATAAAAGATAAGAATTCTGGTGCAGATCTAGTTAAATTGTGCGACGCATGCGACGCGGACGCGTGCATCACGCGTTCGCGTGAGTTGCATTATTTTCAAGTGATGCGTATGCATGACCAAAATTGTGCTATTGGCGCGAGAGCAGCCTCGCGCACACACAACTCTCTGTTCCATACGCACTATTGCAAAAAATTCAACCGACGCGTGCGCGTGAGGGACGCGCACGCATGGATGGCCTGGAGGGAAAATGACGCGTTCACATCAGGGACCCGCACGCGTGATGTTGTTCGTGCTCCTAGCACCATTCCAGCATCAAGGCATCATAACTCTCTGCCCAAACCTTGTTTACGCCGATTTTGCAGGGCGACGCGTACGCGTGGAAGGCTGATTTTCCAAGTGATGCGGACGCGTCAGGGACCTAACGCGTTCGCGTGGGCGTGTTTGTTCCTAAGGCACGCCACCAGCCATTCTTCTGCGCAACTCTCTGTTTCTTTTCTTCTTTGTTTCACATGTACATATGACGCATATGCGTCAGCGACGCTTGCGCGTCGCGTGCACTTTTTTTTTTAAAAAAAGAATGCGGAATGCAGAATGCAGATGAATATGCAGTAATTATGAGACGAGTCACTAAGAAGAATAAAGTAGAATAAAATAAAATAAAACTAAGAGTGAAACGGAACGATCATACCATAGTGGGTTGTCTCCCACCCAATACTTTGCTTTTACGTTCTTTAGTTGGACGGTCTTCAGGCTCATTCTGCTTCTGTTGGTGGGTCCTCCAAGAGGAAGACCTCTAGTTCTTTGTGTTCCTTCATCTTCCCACCATGATAAAGTTTTAGGCGATGTCCATTGACCTTGATGAATTTGGAGCTAGAAGAATGACGCAGGTGAAAGACTCCATATGGCTTTGCCCTTTTTACTCTGTAGGGACCTTCCCATCTTGATCTCAGCTTACTTGGAATGAACCTCAGTCTGGAGTTATAAAGGAGAACTAACTCCCCTGGTCTGAACTCTATCCTTTTTATGTGCCTATCATGCATAGCCTTCATCTTCTCTTTGTATCGCCTGGAGTTGTCATATGCTTTTAGGCGAAGGTTCTCTAATTCTGATAGTTGCAGCTTCTTTTCAGCGCCAGCTTCCTTAAATCCCACGTTGCACTCCCTCACAGCCCAGAAAGCCTTGTGTTCCACCTCTACTGGAAGGTGGCAAGCCTTTCCGTACACTAAGCGGAAGGGGCTCATCCCAATGGGTGTCTTGTACGCTGTCCGATACGCCCAGAGTGCATCGACAAGTGGGTAATTATCAGTGGTAAGACTTGGAAGAGGTTGATCAAGAGATGGAGATTCAAGAAGAAGAAGCACAACCTTCCATGCCCTTGGAAAGCAATGAAGAGGTGATTGAATTGGAAGAAAGCTACCAAGAGGAAGAGGTTGAAATTGAAGAAGCTTACAAAGAGGTGGTAATTATCAGAGAAGAGCACAAGGGAGTGGAGCTTGCAATTTCATTAAAAACACCTCCCCCTAAGTTGCCATCATCCTTCACAACATTCAAGTGGGTAAAACTCATATCCCTTAGCTTTCTGATTCCACTTGAATATGGGCTACTGGAGACGGATGGTCAACTTAGAGCTCTTTGTGGCATTAAGAGTAAGAGGAAGATGGTCAGTGGTAAGAATTGTCCTGCAAGGTTCATTATGGTTAGAAGCTTTAAGTTTAAATGCAAGGGTTGGTGTAAAGCTCAATTGAATGGGTCTAGGAAGTTGTTTGGATGCTTCAGTGAGAATTCTAAAGCTGAACCACCCGGATGGAATCATGATAATCAACTTGAAGACGGGTGTAAAAGCAAGATTTGGGATCCTGGAATCTATGCTGACAATCATCACCCCGGGAGCCTAAGGATCTGTTTGAAGCTTCTTAAGGGCTTTACATGCCTAGTTTGGGACCCCGGAGGTTATTGGAAGTTCAAACATTGGTGGAGATTCCTGGATGAGTTCAAGCACAAGCCACCATAACAAAGGACTCCCCAAATGTCCAACTTAAGGACTTTAACTAAAAGTGCTAGGTGGGAGACAACCCACCATGCTATGATTGTTCCTTTTTCATTTAGTTTTATTTGTTTTTGAGTTTTATTTTATTTTATTATATTGAACCTGGAGTTTTGCATCACATTCATATTAACACTGCATTTTTCATTGTTTTTTCAGATTAAAAAAAAAAACACACGCACGTGACGCGGCAGCGTCGCTGACGCGTCCGCGTCACTAGTGCGTTGGGAAGAAAATACGGTTGAACAGAGAGTCACACGAAAGCGTGGCTGGAGGTACGCTAATGGCACAAATTGGTCCACACGACTGCGTTGTTGACGCGTCCGCGTCATATGAGAAACATGCCTCCCACGCGACCGCGTCACCTATGCGGCCGCGTGACCTGAAATCGGCGTAAAAAGGGTGTATGGCAGAAAGTTGAGCTGGAGTTGGGCTGGACTCGTGCTGGAAGCCCAAGCCCTCCCACGCATCCGCATGCCCCACGCGTCCGTGTCATTTTGAAAAAAAAAAAGGCCATTCACGCGATCGCGTCAACCACGCGACCGCGTCACCCAGATTTTTGGCAAAAAGAGTTTCGAACAGAGAGTTGCGCGACCGCGAAGCTGCACTCGCACCAATCGCACAAAACAGGCCATGCGTCCACGTGCCCCACGCTTTCGCGTCACCTGACCTTATTGTGCACCACGCGACCGCGTCACCCACGCAACCGCATCGCCAGCGTCGCACAACCTATCCAGATTAGTGCCAATTATCTTATCTTTTCTTTTCTAATCCTTATTTCTTCTATCTTTCCTTCTTTCTTCTTTCTTTCTCTTCTATCCCTTTAATTTAATGCATTTATTTGTTCTTTCCTTTTTCTTTTTCAATTCTTTTTCATGCATTTTTATGTTGGTGTTGGAGTTTTATTTGGATAAGTGCCTTAATTTATTTGAGCATGTGGCTATTCTGAGGAAAGATTTGACAATTGACATTTACTTATGGCTCTCATATACATTTGGATTACATTATTTTCATCCCTATTTTTAACTTGCACACCCAATGTATTTGAGATTATCATTCACAATTGTCATCATTACACATGCTCTTTAATTTGGCACATTTATGCTTGAGCTATGCTTCTCATGCCTATTATTTGCATGTTTTTATCCTCTTGTATTTAATTATTTTGAATTGCCCCTTTTGATCTTTATTGTTGTCTTTCCTACATGTTGTAGCTACCATGTAGTTGGGCTATCATCTTTCCTTTGGCATTCCTTATCACTTGGAATTTCCTCCCTTCTAGTCTTAGTTTTCTATATTTTACACTCTTCCTTTTTCTTCCTCCTTAGGCATGGGTACCAAGAAAGAAAAAGAGAAGGTCGCTGACAAAACACCAGCAAGGAAAGGAACCAAGAGATCTCCAACTAAGGCACCTCCATCTACAAGCGTCAGTTGGAGCAACCCATCCACCTGCACATCTCAGCATGCACCGAGGATGGTGCAATCTTTAAGTATGGGGAGGTCGATACCGATCTCCATGGGTTAGTTACTCCTCTATCTCAACACCAATGATTTATTTTCCTTATTCATTGTTGCATTTGCATGTTTGATTGCATATTTGTTTAATTTTTTGCATATTTTACCACTTGGCTGAAGTAATATTTTCTTTTTCAAGAAACTTTTTAGAGAATTTCACTAATTTGAATAAAATTTAATGTTACACTTGTTTGAAGAGATATTATACTGGAACATGGTTTAGAACTCGAACACACAAAACCTGTGAGGTTTTTGAGCCTATTTGAATTGGTTACATTTTATCAACCAAAATTCTGTTTTAGTGTGTATTTTTCTCTCTAAAATTGTGATCTTTGTCTTGCTTAATTCTATATTTCGATTGTTTGATGTATACATGCACTTATATGATTGAGGCCTTTGTTTCACTGAGCTTACATACCCATATGGCCTTACCTTTCATTATCCTTTGCAAACCAATTTGAGCATATTTTACCCCTTTGTTCTTTACTTTGGCACATCATTAACTCTAAGCAGAAAACAATATTATCCTTAATTTGAATCCTTGGTTAGCTTAGACTAGTGAGAGTGCTCATGAATTAAGTGTGGGAAAAAGTGGGTTTGGAAATATTTGGTTTAAGAATTGGGTGTTATATATCTTTAGGAAAATGTGAAAGAAATGTTTAGGACATGTTCATGCATTCAATAATTTAATCATATGCATTGAGAAAAACAAAAAAAAATAAAAATATAATATAAAAAAAAGAAGAAAAAGAGAAAAAGAGGAGAAAAAGAGCAAATAAAGTAAAAAGGGGACAAAATGCCCCAAAGTAAGTGAAAGCAATGCATATGTACTGTACTTGAAATTAGAATGCATGAATATGTGGAAAACATGATTAATGGATAGTTAGATATTATATTATGATTACATGGATTGTCTAAAGTTAGGTGGCAAGTTTAAGTTAATTAAGGATTCAGATTTTAGTCCACTTGGCCAAATACAATCCTACCTTGACCCTAACCCCATTACAACCCTTAAAAGACCTCTTGATTTGTGTATTTGTGCATTAAATTTATGTTGATTGTTAGATGAAGAGCAAGCCTTAGAAAGCAAGGTTAGTAGAGAATTGAGAGAATCGAACCTTAAACACTTGAGTGATTAGAGTGTATACACTACCAGTGAGGGTTCGATGCTCAATTCCTTGTTCGCTGCTTTCATGAGCTATTTTCTTCTTACAAGTCTATTTGTACTTCATTTTCATGATTTGAATTAGTGAAATCCAGTTCATATTTCTTCTTGAAGGATTTGTTTACTTTTAACCAAGTAGATAGAAACATTTTGCATGTAGTTGCATTCATATAAGATAGGTTGCATTTCATACATCCTACCATTCCTCTTCACTTTTTTAGCTTCTCTTGAGCTTAGCATGATGACATGCTAATGTTTAAGTGTGGGGAGGTTGATAAACCACTATTTCATGGTTTATCTTGTGCTCAATTGAGTGGTTTTTATCAACTCTTTTCCCATTTTTTCATACTATTTGCATGGTTTTACAATTGCCTTCCAAATTATGTGCTTTGATTGAAAACATGCTTCTTTGGCCTTATATTTGCTAATATTAAATCCTCTCTTATCACCATTAGATGCCTTGATATGTGTGTTAAGTGATTTCAGAAATTACAGGGCAGGAATGGCTCAGAGGGTAGAAAGGAAGCATGCAAAAGTGGAAGGAATACAAGAAGTTGAAGAAGTTGCTAAGCTGTCCAGCCTGACCTCTCTGCACTCAAATGGCTATAACTTGAGCTACATAAGTCCAAAGGACGCGGTTCTAGTTGCGTTGGAAAGCTAACGTCCGGGGCTTCGATTTTATATATAATATGCCATTGTTGCTCTGACGCTAGGTGACGCGACCGCGTGCTCCATGCGGCCGCGTCGCAGTGACAGAAATTCAGCATGTTTGAATTCGCAACCAGCGAATTCTGGGCTGTTTCTGACCTAGTTCTCGGCCCAAAAAACACAGATTAGAGGCTATAAATTGGAGGAATGTATCCATTCATAAACAAGCTTTCATATTCACAAATTTAGGAGTAGATGTAGTTTTTAGAGAGAGAGGTTCTCTCCTCTATCTTAGGATTAGGATTTAGGATTTCTCTTAGTTTTAGGAGTGCCTCTAAATCCCAGGTTCAATGTTCTTTTACTTTATATTTATCTCTTCTTTTTAGATACTTTAATGCTTATATTAGTTATGTTGCCTATTTGGCTTATGCTACATTCATGTTATGGTTTTCTTTGAATTAATATTATTTGAGGTATTTCAGTTATTATTGCTTTCTTTTATTTACATGATTATTGCTTCCCATCTGAAGGCATTTTTATTCCAGTAGATTTACTTTTTCCCTTTTGGTTTTGGTTAAGAAATTAGTAACTCAGGAGTTATCTAATTCAACAGCATAATTGATAATTGTTATCTTGCCAATTGAATTGAACTTCAATAATCCCAATCTTTTCTTAGGAAATAAATAGGATTCAAAGATCAAACCAATTTGTCCCTTGACCTTCCTTTGCTTTAGTAAGGGTTAACAAAGTGGAATTAAGATTCAATTTTCATCATCATTGATAAGTATAATTAAGACTGGACTTCCAATTTCTCATACCTTGCCAAGAGTTTATTTTATTATTATTATTATTTTATTTTACTTGTCATATAACATATTCCCTCCTTACTTCCAAAACCCCAATTTACAAACTCATAACCAATAATAAGAACATACCTCCCTGCAATTCCTTGAGAAGACGACCCGAGGTTTAAATACTCGATTATCAATTTTAAAGGGGTTTGTTACTTGTGACAACCAAACGTTTGTACGAAGGGATTTCTGTTGGTTTAGAGGCTATATCTACAACGCGACTGTTTTTATAAAATTCTTTACTGGCAAAAGTCCTAACGTCAGTACTCCAGTCCTTCCTATGAGGCTTTACTATCATTTCTAAAATGCGCTTTATTTCTCTATTAGATACCTCTGCTTGTCCATTGGTCTGGGGATGGTAAGCTGTTGCTACTTTGTGAACTATCACATGCCTCTTTAGTAATCCTGCTAATCTCCTGTTACAGAAGTGAGTGCCTTGATCACTCACGATTGCTCGTGGTGATCCAAAGTGACAGATAATATGGTTTCTAACAAAGGAAACAACAGTGTTAGCATCATCAGCACGGATAGAAATCGCTTCTACCCATTTAGAAACATAGTCTATAGCTAACAGTATATAAAGGTAACCACTAGAGTTTGGAAATGGACCCATGAAGTCAATGCCATAGACATAAAAAATTTCCCTGAATAGCATAATCTGTTGAGGTATCTCATCCCTTTTAGATATATTACCAAACCTTTGGCATGGAGAACAAGATTTACAAAAGTCAGCAGCATCTTTAAAAAGAGTAGGCCACTAGAATCCACAGTCTAGGATTTTTCTAGCTGTTCTTTGAGGGCCAAAATGTTCTCCACTCTTAGAAGAGTAGCAGGCCTCTAAAATAGACTGAAATTATGATTGAGGCACACACCTCGTAAATACCCTGTCAGCACCATACCTCCATAAATATGGGTTATCCCATATATAATATTTGGACTCGCTTTTCAGCTTGTCTCTTTGATGCTTAGTAAAATTAGGAGGGAAAGTATGGCTAACTAGATAATTAGCTACAGGTGCATACCAAGGAACTACTTCAGATACTGCATGCAAGCTATCAAATGAAAAAGTATCATTGATAGGGGTGGAGTCATCCTTAATGTGCTCAAGGCGACTCAAGTGGTCTGCCACTAAATTTTGGTTACCACTCCTATCCTTAATTTCTAAATCAAATTCTTGCAGCAACAGTATCCAACGTATCAACCTTGGTTTGGACTCTTTTTTAGCTAATAAATGTTTTAGAGCTGCATGGTTAGAGTACACTACCACCTTAGTAACAAGTAAATAGGCTCAGAATTTATCCAGAGCAAAAACAATAGCCAAAAGCTCTTTTTCAGTGGTGGTGTAATTAGACTGAGCAGCGTCTAAGGTCTTGGATGCATAAGCAATTACGAAAGGATCCTTACCTTCGCGCTGAGCCAGCGCCGCTCCTACTGCATGGTTGGAGGCATCACACGTAATCTCAAATGGCTGGCTCCAATCTGGTCCTCTCACAATTGGAGCTTGAGTCAAGGCGATTTTCAGCTTATCGAATGCTTGCATACAATCCTCACTCAGCTTGAACTCAACATCTTTTTGTAGCAGTCTGGATAAAGGCAATGCTACCTTACTGAAGTCCTTAATAAATCTCTGGTAAAAACCTGCAAGACCAAGGAACAAACGGACTTCTCCCACGGAGGAGGCGTAAGGTAAACTAGAAATGACATCTACCTTTTCTGGATCCACAGAAATACCAGTATTAGAGACAACATGTCCTAGAACAATCCTTGTTTTACCATAAAATGACATTTTTCAAAATTCAATACAAGGTTTGAACTAACACACCTGTCTAATACTTTAGCTAAACTATCCAAGCAAAGGTTAAAGGAATCACCATATACGCTAAAATCATGTATGAAAACTTCCATACAGTTCTCAATAAGATCTGAAAAAATGCTTATCATGCATCTCTGGAAAGTAGCCGGTGCATTACATAAGCAAAAAGGCATCCTCTTATATGCATATGATCCAAAGGGACATGTAAAAGTAGTCTTTTCCTGATCTTCAGGAGCTATATGAATTTCAAAATAGGCTGTATAACCATCTAAAAAGTAGTAATGGGATTTACCTGACAGGCGATCAAGCATTTGATCAATAAATGGCAAGGGGTAATGATCCTTGCGAGTAGCTTGGTTGAGACGCCTGTAATCAATGCAAACTCTCCATGAATTCTGTACTCTAGTTGTCAGGAGCTCTCCATGCTCATTCTTTACTGTTGTGACACTAGACTTCTTGGGCACCACTTGCACTGGACTGACCCATTTGCTGTCTGAGATGGGGTAAATGATATCTGCTTCAAGTAGCCTGGTCACTTCTTTCTTGACAACTTCTAAGATGGTGGGATTCAGTCTTCTTTGGGATTGACCGATAGGCTTTGCTCCCTCTTCTAAGAATATTCTGTGCTCACAAACTTGAGGGCTGATGCCTACTATATCCGCCAAGCTCCACCTAATTGCTTTCTTATGTTTTCTCAGCACACTGAGCAGCTGCTCCTCCTGTTGGGACGTGAGTTCCCTTGTAATGATAACTGGGAGCTTCTGATTATCCTCAAGGTAAGCATACTTGAGGTGAGGTGGAAGGGGTTTTAATTCCAATTTTTGCTCATGGCTAGGCTCTGGATCATCTGGAGCTAGTGATAGTGGCAAAGCGTCCTTTTTGTGTTCAGAGGGTGTCCCCACACTTTAACCTTGCTCCATGTGCCTCTCTTCTATTTCTTCTTGGTGAACTGCAGCTACAATTTCATCAATGATGTCGCACTGGAAGATGGAATGATCTTCCGGATGGTGCTTCATAGCTTCATTCAAACTGAAACTCACTGCTCTGCCATCTATCTCAAAGGAGTAAGTTCCTGAGAAGGCATCCAGCTTGAACTTTGAAGTCTTCAGGAATGTCCTTCCAAGCAGGATTGATGATGGTCTTCCTGAATCATTAGGGGGCATTTCCAAGATATAGAAGTCAATGGGAAATGTGAGCCCCTTAATGCTCACTAGCACGTCTTCAGCAATTCCTACCACTGTAATAATGCTTTTATCTGCTAACACAAAACGAGCTGCCGACCTTTTTAAGGGAGGGAGCCTTAAAGCATCATATATAGACAATGGCATTATACTAACACACGCTCCTAAGTCACACATGCAGTCAGAAAATATTACACCCCAATGGTACAGTTAACCATGCATGGACCTGGGTCACTACATTTTTCAGGTATACCCCGCATTAAAGCAGATATAGAACTATCTAAAGGAATAGTTTCTAATTCATTAATTTTATCTTTATGTATGCATAAATCTTTCAAAATTTTTGCATATTTAGGCACTTGTTGAATAACATCAAAAAGGAGAACAATTACCTCAGCCTTTTTGAAAATTTCTACCATTTTGGTATCAAGTTCCATCTGCTTCCTGGACTTTCGTGCAAAGTGTGGAAATGGGATAGGAATGGCGGCACTTGCAACTTCTGCGTCCTTTGGTGCTCCATTTCTTGGCTGAGCTACTTCTTTTTAAACCATGTCTTGTACTTCCTCTTCCTCTTCAGCATCTTCCACCTCAACTATGTCTTCAACTGGGGCGTGTTCTTGTGGGCTTGGCTCCTCCTGATTCCTCTCTGGCAGTGTGGTTCCGGACCTCAAAGTGATGGCATTGATGCCACCCTTGGGGTTAGGTATGGGTTTAGAAGGAATTCCATTGGAGCTTGAAGGCTGGTTGGTGGAAGCAGATAATGAATCTATCCGGGAGACGAGAGCTTGTAAGGTTGCATTCAGACCATTTAAAGTAGAGTTCAGTGTAGTCTGCATGTCTTATTGTCCTTGTGCAAGAGAACGAAGTATCTCATCATGAGAAGAATGAGAAGGGTAAGTGATTTGAGGGGCCTTGACGTTATGATTTTTGCCAGTAAAGAATTTTATAAAAACAGTCGCGTTGTAGATATAGTCTCTAAACCAACAGAAATCCCTTCGTACAAATGTTTTGGTTGTCACAAGTAACAAACCCCTTTTAAAATTGATAACCGAGTATTTAAACCTCGGGTCGTCTTCTCAAGGAATTGCAGGGAGGTATGTTCTTATTATTGGTTATGAGTTTGTAAATTAGGGGTTTTAGAAATTAGGGAGCAGTATGTTGCATAAGAAGAATAAAATAAATAAATAACTATAAAATAAACTCTTGGCAAGGTATGAAAACAGGAAGTCCTATCCTGGTTATCCTTATCAATTGTAATGAGAATTGGATTTTTCTCCCACTTTGTTGACCTCTAACTATGAAGGTAAGTTAAGTGGATGAATTAATTTTTATTCCTCAGGTCCTAGTCTTTCCTTGGGAAAGGCTAGAGTTATTGGAACTCGAATTAATTCTTGAAGAATTCCAATTTCCAATCAACAATCAGTTTGATAACTCAAGTGTTTCCAATGATTCAACCAAAGCCAAAAGGGAAGAAAGCCTACTTGAATGAAAATAACTTGGATAAACACAGAGCATTAATAAATTAAAGAGAGCAATCATAAGTCTGAAATATCTCAAATTATATTAAATAAAATATTCAAATCATAACATGGAAAAGTTCATAAATTAAATTGGGAAAATGAATAAAAATAAAGAACCTGTGATTGAGAGTCGCTCCTAAAACTAAGAGAAATCCTAAATCCTAATCCTAAGAGAGAGGAGAGAACCTCTCTCTCTAAAAACTACATCTAAATCTTAAAATTGTAAATATGAGAGCATGATTATGAATGAATGCATTCTCCCACTTTATAGACTCTAATATGTGTTTTCTGGGCCACAAACTGGGTCGGAAACAGCCCAGAATTCGCTGGTTGCGAATTCAAACATGCTGATTTTCGTCACTGCGATGCGTCTGCATGGAGCACGCGGTCGCGTCGCCTAGCGTCAGGGCAACTATGGCATATTATATATCAAATCGAAGCCCCGGACGTTAACTTTCCAACGCAACTAGAACCGCATCATTTGGACGTCTATAGCTAAAGTTATAGCCATTTGAGTGCAAAGAGGTCAGGCTGGACAGCTTAGCAGTTTCTCCAACTTCTTGTATTCCTTCCACTTTTGCATGCTTCCTTTCCATCCTCTGAGCCATTCCTGCCCTGTAATCTCTGAAACCACTTAAGACACATATCAAGGCATCTAATAGTAATAAGAGAGGATTAATATTAGCAAAGATAAGTCCAAAGAAACATGTTTTCAATTAAAGCACATAATTAGGAAGGCAAATGTAAAACCATGCAAATAGTATGAATAAGTGGGTAAAGAGTATATAAAAATCACTCAATTGAGCACAAGATAAACCATAAAATAGTGGTTTATCTACCTCCCCACACTTAAACATTAGCATGTCCTCATGCTAAGCTCAAGAGAAGCTATGAAGGAGTGAAGAGGAATGATGAAATGTATGAAATGCAACCTATCTGTATGAATGCAACTACATGCAAAATATTTCTACCTACTTGGTTAAAAGTAAATAAGTTCTCCAAGACAAATATGAATCAAATTCCACTAATTCAAATTATATAATAAAAGACAAGTAGACTTGTAAGAAGATAGCTCATGAAAGCAGGGGACATAGAATCAAGCATTGAACCCTTACTGGTAGTGTATATCACTCTAATCTCTCAAGTGTCTAGGGTTAATCACTCTATTCTTCTCTAATCATGTTTTCTAAACTTTGTTCTTCATATAACCAATCAACAAATATTTAACGTACCAATGCAAACATCATGAGGTCTTTTCAGTGTTGTAATGGGGCTAAGGTAAAGGTAAGGATATATGTATGGCCAAGTGAGCTATAATATGAATCTTTAATTAACCTAAACTTTCACCTAACATACATATACTCTATATAATTCTAATTCATGTCTAGCTACCCAAGATTCCCACTTTTACATCACATGCTCATGTATCAACTTTTTCTTTTTAATTTATCACATGTGCATTGATTTTTTCATTAACTCAACATTGGGGTAATTTTGTCCCCTTATTTATTTATTTATATTATATATATATATATTTTTTTTTTTCTTTTTCTCATTTTCTTTTCTTTTCTCTTTTTTTCTTAAAAATCATAAAAGCAAACATAACTTATCAATGCACATGGATTTTTCATTATTTTTCTATTTTGGTTTTTCATGAGTAGGTTCCCAAATTTCCCATATTCAAATAAATTAAAAACATGATACATTCCCTTATCAACCCATGTTCCCACAATTTCCCCATACTTATTTGATACACAATCTCTATCTTAAGCTAACCAAAGATTCAATTGGAATAATTAATTTGTTTTCCGCTTAAGGCTAGTGATGTGGTAAAATATAGAACAAATGGGGATTAAAAGGCTCAAAGTGGCTAACAAGGGTGATTTAAAGGGTAGGCTTATTTGGGATAAGTGAGCTAAAATCAAACAATGGCCTCAATCATGTGCAAGCATGTAAATATACTAAATAATGGACATATAGAATGGAACAAAGCAAAGATTGCAATTATAGAGAAGAAAACACACAAGAATAAAATATTTATGGTTAAATAATGTAACCATATAAATAAGCTCAAAATCTCACAGGTTGTGTGTTCTTTGGCTCAAATACCATGTTCCACGTACAACTTCAAACAAGTTTAACAAAAAATTTGTTAAATTTAAATTAGTGAAATTTTTCAAAGATAGGGTCTTAAAAGAATTTTATTACTTTAACGAAGTAGTAACTAAATGCATAAAATCAAACAAATATGCAAATGCAATAACTAATTTAACAAAGAAAATTTAAACATTGGTGTTGAAACAGAAAGGTACTAACCCATGGAGATCGGTATCGACCTCCCCACACTTAAAGATTGCACCGTCCTCGGTGCATGCTAAGATGTGCAAGTGGGTGGCTTCAACTGATGCTTTTCTCTATAGATTGTGCAGATTGACTTGCCTGTCTCCCCATGTAAACGTCTTTCGGTTCTCTTCCGGCTGGCCATCCTGAAAGAAAAAGGGAAGAAGAGTAACCCAGAAATAAAGATAGGAAAATAAATACAGTATGGGTGGGTTAATGCCAAATAATAAGGGTCTCAATTACATGGTAGCTACAACATGCAAGTGAGAAAATAATAGAAGCCATGGCATGCCAGTGGTACAAAATGTACAACAATGGGGAAGAGAGTGGGGAAGGAGAGATAATATAAATTCATGTCAATACAAAAGTAATACATATATAAAATATTGGCATTGATTTAAATAATATTACTCAATCAGAATTAAACAAGTCATTAAGCACCAAGAAAATACCAGAAAAGATGTAACAGTTGAATAAGAACATTTGAACACCAATGGTAAAATAATAAATTTAGAAAAATAAAAATATGCAATGAATGAAAGTATGCAAATAAATAAAATAAAATAAAAGATAAGAAGAATGAGAAGGGAAAGAAAATAAAGTAAGAAAGAAAGAAGAAAGAAGAAAAGATAGAAGAAATTAGGATTAGAGAAGAAAAGATAAGAAAATTGGCACTAATCTGGATAGGTTGTGTGACGCTGGTGACGCGGTCGCGTGGGTGACGCGGTCGCGTGGTGCGCAATAAGGTCAGGTGACGTGGACGCGTGGGGCACACGATCGCATGACTTGATTTGTGCTAGTGGCGCGAGTGCAGCCTCGCGATCGCACAACTCTCTGTTCGAAACTTGGTATTGCTAAAATCCAGGGTTACGCGGTCGTGTGGTCCACGTGATCGCGTGAGTGGCCATCATGGGGATATGACGCATACGCGTGAGCCATGCGTCCGCGTGGTAAGGCTTGTGCGATCAGCACCAGTCCAGCACCACTCTCGCACAACTTTTGGTCGTGCACCCTTTCTTACGTCGATTTCTAGGTCACGCGGCCGCGTGGGTGACGCGGTCGCGTGGGAGCCATTTTTCCCATATGATGCAGACGCGTCAGCGACGCTGCCGCGTCGCGTGCGTGCTTCTCTTTTTTTTTTTTAATGCAATATGCAGAATGCAATGCTTAATGTGAATGCTATGAAAACTTCCAGGTTCAATGAAAATTAAAATAAAATAAAAACAAACAACATGAAATAAAATTGAAAAAGAAACGACCATACCATGGTGGGTTGTCTCCCACCTAGCACTTTTAGTTAAAGTCCTTAAGTTGGACATTTGATGAGCTTCCTATTATGGTGGCTTGTGTTTGAACTCATCCAGGAATCTCCACGAATGTTTGTAATTCCAATAGCCTCCGGGATCCCAAACTAGGCACGTAAAGCCTTTGAGAAGCTTCAAACAGGTTCTTAGGCTCCCGGGGTGTTGGATGTCAGAACAGATTCCAGGATCCCAAATCTTGCTTTTACACCCATCCTTGTCGGGATCTGTATTTTTCCAACTGGGTGATAAGTAATTTGAATTCTCACTACAGCTACCAAACAGCTTCCTAGAACCATTCAGTTGAGCTTTACACAACCCTTTGCGTTTAAACTTAAAGCTTCCAACCATGATGAACCTTGCAGGACAATTTTTACCACTGGCCATCTTCCTCTTACTCTTAATGTTACAAAGAGCTCTAAGTTGACCATCCGTCTCCAGTAGCCCATATTCAAGTGGAATTAGAAAGCTAAGGGATATGAATCTTACCCACTTGAATGTTGTGAAGGATGATGGCAACTTAGGGGGAGGTATTTTTAATGAAATTGCAAGCTCCACTCCCTTGTGCTTTTCTCTGATAATTACCACCTCTTTGCAAGCTTCTTCAATTTCAACCTCTTCCTCTCAGTAGCTTTCTTCCAATTCAATCTTCTCTTCATTGCTTTCCAAGGGCATGGGAGGTTGTGCTTCTTCTTCTTGAATCTCCATCTCTTGATCAGCCTCTTCCAAGTCTTCAACTGTGATATGCCTTGGAGGTTGTACACCCTCCTCAGCATCAGTTTCAAACGTCTTAGAAGGGGGTTCTATGAATGGACTTTCCCATGGAGGTTCTGCATCTCCTAAGTCTTCAACCACTTCTTCTTCTTCGATAATTACAGCTTCCTCCACTTGTTCCAGTACAAAGTTATGCTCCGTACTATCCACTGGAGTTTCTAATATCTCCTTCATGCTATGTTCTTCATTAGATTGCCCACATGAAGCCATGGGAGCACTTTGAGTGTCCGAGCGTCGGGAACCTAATTGACTTATCCCTTGATTTAGTTGATATAGAGTTGCATGAAATCGATCCGCTGCTTCCTTGAGATGATCCCTTGATTCTTCCTTCACTAATTCTTCAACCACTCCTTTGACTTCAAGGGTTTTTACTACCTTCACCTTTAGGGCCTCCTCTAGCTCCTTATGAAGTATAGATTCGCGAAGATGATCCCTTCTCTCTTGTTCCATGTCAATAGCGTCATTGAGATCATGTTGCTCTTGGATTGATGGATGTGGGTGCTCTTCCATGGATGGTTGTGATGGGATGGAGAGATCATTCTGTGGTTGACAAGGAAGTGCATTAGAGCTTGAGGGTTGATTGTTGAAGGTATTTGGTGGTCCGATTTGGGCGAAGAGAGCTTGTATAGTAGAGTTTAGATCGGCAAGTGCTTTCTCCATGGTGGTTTGGGGTGGATAGGAGGGTTCATTTGGTTTATAGGGTGGTTGGTATGGTGGATACGGGTTAGGGTCATATGGAGGTGAATGGTTGTAGGTGGCTTGTGAGTATGGTGGTTCAAAGCTGTGTTGAGGAGAGGGTTTATAGGCATATGGTGGTAGTTGTTGATAGTCCATTGGAGGTGGTTATTGCCATGAGGGTTGATCAAATCCTTGTGGCTCCTCACATCTTTGATTGTTCCAACCTTGATGCCTGTTCTCCTTGTAATTTCCTCTTCCTGCAACATAATTGTAACCAGACTCATAGCCAAAGGGGTGAGAGTTCATAGTAGCAAATAAAAATTAAAGATGAAAAATAAAAACAAATTTAAATTAAAAGGTTATTTAAATTTTGAATTTGAAAATTAAATTTTGAAATTTGAAATTTGAAATTTTTTAAATTTGAATTTTTGAAATTTTAAATTTTGAAATTTGAGGTTTTAATTTTAAATTTTTAAATTTGAATTTTGAAAATTGAAATTTGAAATTTGAGTTTTAAATTTTGAATTTTTGAATTTAATAAGGAAAGAGAAAAACAATAAAATGACAACAAACTTAAAAGTTTTTAGATCAAAACGAAGAAAACAACTAAGAACAACTTGAAGATCAAGATGAACACCAAGAAAAAAAATTTTTTGAAATTTTTTTTTATAATTAAATAAAAACCAATAACCTCTTAATTTAAGAAAAAGCAAAAATAAAAACAAAAATAAAAACAAATAAACAAGCAGAAAGTAAATATTTACAATAACCAATAATAAGGCACACGTTTGCAATTCCCCAGCGACGGCGCCATTTTGACGTTATAATTTTTGCCAGTAAAGAATTTTATAAAAACAGTCGCGTTGTAGATATAGTCTCTAAACCAACAGAAATCCTTTCGTACAAACGTTTTGGTTGTAACAAGTAACAAACCCCTTTTAAAATTGATAACCGAGTATTTAAACCTCGGGTCGTCTTCTCAAGGAATTGTAGTGAGGTATATTCTTATTATTGGTTATGAGTTTGTAAATTAGGGGTTTTAGAAATTAAGGAGCAGTATGTTGCATAAGAAGAATAAAATAAATAAATAACTATAAAATAAACTCTTGGCAAGGAATGAAAACAGGAAGTCCTATCCTGGTTATCCTTATCAATTGTAATGAGAATTGGATTTTTCTCCCACTTTATTGACCTCTAACTATGAAGGTAAGTTAAGTGGATGAATTAATTTTTATTCCTCAGGTCCTAGTCTTTCCTTGGAAAAGGCTAGAGTTATTGGAACTTGAATTAATTCTTGAAGAATTCCAATTTTCAATCAACAATGAGTTTGATAACTCAAGTGTTTCCAATGATTCAACCAAAGCCAAAAGGGAAGAAAGCCTACTTAAATGAAAATAACTTGGATAAACACAGAGCATTAATAAATTAAAGAGAGCAATCATAAATCTGAAATATCTCAAATTATATTAAATAAAATATTCAAATCATAACATGGAAAGGTTCATAAATTAAATTGGGAAAATGAATAAAAATAAGGAACCTGTGATTGAGAGTCGCTCCTAAAACTAAGAGAAATCCTAAATCCTAATCCTAAGAGAGAGGAGAGAACCTCTCTCTCTAAAAACTACATCTAAATCTTAAAATTGTAAATAAGAGAGCATGATTATGAATGGATGCATTCTCCCACTTTATAGCCTCTAATCTGTGTTTTCTGGGCTGCAAACTGGGTCGAAAACAGCCCAGAATTCGCTGGTTGCGAATTCAAACACGCTGATTTTCGTCACTGCGACGCGTCCGCATGGAGCACGCGGTCGCGTCGCCTAGCATCAGAGAAACTATGACATATTATATATCAAATCGAAGCCCCAGATGTTAGCTTTCCAACACAACTGGAACCGCATCATTTGGACCTCTGTAGCTAAAGTTATAGCCGTTTGAGTGCAAAGAGGTCAGGCTAGACAGCTTAGCAATTTCTCCAACTTCTTGTATTCCTTCCACTTTTGCATGCTTCCTTTCCATCCTCTGAGCCATTCCTGCCCTGTAATCTCTGAAACCACTTAACACATATATCAATTAAAGCACATAATTAGGAAGGCAAATGTAAAACCATGAAAATAGTATGAATAAGTGGGTAAAGAGTAGATAAAAACCACTCAATTGAGCACCAGATAAACCATAAAATAGTGGTTTATCAGGCCTGCTGTTGGTTGTTCTAAGGTGCTTGGGACTGCCTTAAGTGAGGTGCTTTGTAGGGCTGGTTTTAGGTCTGCTGTCTGTTGTTGTTATTCCACCTCTGATTTCCATTGTTGTCTCTTCTTCCTCTGTTGTAGTTGTCCCTCCAACCTTGGTTGGAATTATCCCTCCAACCTTGGTTGTAGTTTTCACCTTGGTTGTAATTGCTGCCTTGTTGATTGTACCCTTGATTCGGGTAGTCATAGAAATTATGAGTAGCTGCCAAGGTGTTGTCCTCTTGTTGGAGCTATGGACACTCATCAGTATAATGACTATAATCAGCACATATTCCACATACTCTTTGAGGGACTAGCTGTTGACTTTGTTGTGGTAGGGGAGGTTGAGATTGTTGTTGATTCAATTGCATCTGCTTCAGTAGGTTGGTCATCTCACATATACTCTGTGTAAGAGCAGAAGTCTCAATGCTAGAGAAAACCTCTGCAACAGCCTTTGAGTGGCTGTTCCTGTGCCTGTGATTCTGAGTGGATTCAGCTAAGTCGCTGATCAGTTGCCATGTTTCATTTGCGGTCTTGTACTTTTTCAGAGAACCATTACTAGCACCATCCAATGTAGTCTTATCCTGGGGCTTCATGCCTTGAGTGAAGTAGCTGATCAACACTAGCCTGTCAATCATGTGGTGGAGGCATACGTCCAGAAGGTTCCTTAGTCTATCTGTAACTTCAGCTGGAAAGTATTTTTCCAGGAATTCTCTCCTGAGCGCATCCCAGTTAGTAACGGTTGCTTCAGGGTGAGTGTAGTACCACTCCCTCGCCTTTCCCACAAGAGAAAATAGGAAGGCGGTCAGCAAAATAGAAGTTTCATCTACACCAAGACGCCTAATAGTAAAACAGGCTGTCTGAAAATCCCTTAGGTGTTTGATAGGCTCCTGAGCAGGTAAGCCATGAAACTTGGGCATCAAGTTGATTAGTGCAGTCTTTAGTTCAAAATCTGTAGCCAGATTTGGATGACGCACTTGATACGGTTGCAGGGTAAAATCTGGGGCTCTAGCTTCCTGGAGAGTAATCCTCCTAGGTGCTGCCATATTATTTACACGTGAATCAACTGAATCAGTAGTAAAGGAGCTTGTTTCTCCCTCAGATGGCGGTTCAGATTCACCCTTAGATGAGACTGGTGAATCGATAACAATGACTTCACCACCGTCAGAGGCTAACCGACGCCAAGCTCGCCTAATACGTGAAAGAGTTATTTCAATTTTAGGATCAAATGCGGCTAAGCTCGGATCAGGCAGTGAACGCGTCATTCAATAAGAAAAGCATATAGCTCATGGTAATAAAATAAAATAAAATACACAAATAAATAAAATAAAAAAATATATTTACACCAACTAATAATTTAGCACACAATTGCAACTCCCCGGCAACGGCGCCAAAAATTGATGCGTGGCAGAAGTCAGCCAATTACGAGATCAATATAGAAATACGTTGCGAGTACATCTCCTAATCAGCAAAAGTCCGCCTCATCAATTTAGAAAGATTGTCACAAAGTTTAGAATAAAAATACTGGGAGTATGAGTCCCAGGTCGTCTCCTAACGAGTTGACAAAAGGGTGCTATCTTATTAATCAGGAGTTTTCTGGGTAATTCTTTAGTTTGGGAAATGGCCAAATAAATAATTGTAAATTAAAGTAGTGAAAATTAAAAGAGATTTATAATATTCAAAATAAAAGCCTTGACTGGTGGAATGATTGATTGGAAGTTCAATCCTTGTAGGAATTCTCTCAAGTGTAGTATAAAGAGGTTGTTGTTTTCACTTAGTTAACCCTTACTAAATAAAAAAAAGTCAAGTGATTAAGCTAACTCTTATTCGCAAATCCTAGTCCTCTCCCTTGGGAAGTTCTAGCGTTATGATGAGTCGAATTCACACCCCATTCAAAATTTGTGAATTAGTCATTTTGGCAAGCGCACCAAAATTATCGTCAAGTAATAACCCACAGTGGAGTGGGATCGTATCCACAGAGATTGGCAAATTCGAGCAGTTTTAATCAATTGATGAATTAGTCAAGCGGATCAATAGGATTGTAGAGTGTAGAATTGTAAATGACATAAATGTAAATGACTAGAATATAAAGAAAAGCAATAAAGTGCAGAAATATAAATGGCAGAAAGTAAAGGGCAGAATCATAAATGACTTGAATGTAAATGGGAATGGGAGAATTGCTGAATGTAAAAATAAGCTGTAAAGAAATGGATAGATAAGAATGGGGAAATTCATTGAGATTGGGAGGTGTTGTCTCTTTGGATCAAATCTAGCTTATATCCTCTTCAATCATGCAACTCATTGACCTCTTGGCAATCATGATTGATTGAGCCCCAATCCCTTGGTGACTCAATCTCTCAGATCTTGATCAATAGCCAATTCCTTGGTCTAATTGCTCATGAAGAGAGATATGCTTGGTCCCTGATTATACCACACACCATTATAGGTCCAAGTAGAGGGAGGATTATATGTCACATATCCAAACACCAAAATCCAGATTCTACTCTAGTGTGAGAAGGGATTTCAAGCATGGTTTCATGTTTCCTTTCCCATGGTTCCCATGAAACCCAATTGCATTCAATCTCTTTCCCAAGATAATTCAATACTAAGCATTAAGAACGAAATTCCTTCTAGCAAATCAAAGAGAAGATGAAGAGAAGAAGAATTTCACTATTATCAATCCATCAAGTACAACAGAGCTCCCTCTCTCAATGAGAGGGAAGTTAGCTACTCATAGCTCAAAAAGTACTCAAAAGTGAAGTGTAAAAGTGGATCTAAAATTGACTGCTTAACCCCCTTCTTCAGTACTCCTTGGGGGTATTTATACTACTCCAAGTAAAATAAAAGAATTACGAAAGTGAAAAAAGAAAATTAGATTTTGGAAGGAAACGAGAACACTCAATAAGCATGACTTCTCAGCTGGCATGTGGCTGACGCTTTTCTGGCGTGTCACGTGCCCTTCACTTCCAGCTTGGCATGCCACACCTAATCCTTCAAGTGGCACGCTCGTCCCTCTCTCAACCTTGGCGTGCCACGCCTTCTAACTCAAGTGGCACGCCCCTTGCCTTTCTCACTTCTCTTTGCCTCTGGAAACTTGTACTGGCGTGCCACGCCCAAGGTCTGGCATGCCACGCCCTTGCTTTATGCTTTGCTAGGCTTCTCTGGAAAGTTGAACTAGTGTGGCACGCCCAGGGTCTGGCGTGCCATGCCACTTTTGTGAGTGAGTGGTTCTTCTGTTTGGCGTGCTACACCACGAACTTAAGTGGCACGCCCCAATGCTTCGCTCTGAATGACACTGGCGTGTCACGCCTGGTTGCTCAAGTGGCATGCCCAAGTGAAGAATGGTGAGTGGCGTGCCACGCCTTCGATACCAAGTGGCACGCCCCATGTAATTGGCCTCCTTCATCCTCTCTGGAAACTTATACCAGCGTGCCATGCCCAGTCATTGCTTTTAGTCCTTTGTGCATTGGCGTGCCACGCCTGGTTGCTCAAGTGGCATGCCCAGTCTTCAATTGCCTTCAGCCCCTTCTCTGGATTGTTGTACCAGTGTGCCACGCCATCTTCTCAAGTGGTATGCCCATGGAGTTGTGAACTCTTCAAGCTTGGCGTGCCACGCCTGGGTTCTCAAGTGGCACGCCCAAGTGACTTCTTGGGGCTGGTGTGCCACGCCTTCGACACCAAGTGGCACACCATAGTGAAGGTTCTTCTTGGAATGGTGAGTTGGAGTGCCACGTCCTTTTGCTCAAGTGGCACGCCCATAGTAATTGATTGGCCAGGCGTGCCACACCCAGCTTAGTGTGCCACGCCCCTTTTGTGTCCTCTATTGTAGCTCTCTGGGATTTTGTATTAGCATGCCACGCACAATCTCTGGTGTGCCACGCCCACATGCATGCTTGAACTTCTTCTCTGGACTTTAGTACTGGCGTGCCACGCTCAGCTCCTGGCGTGCCACGCCAGTGCATTTTTGTGGCGTTTGCTTCAAGTGGCACGCCAGTTTCACACGCCCAGCTTCTTGTTTGTCTTCTACCCAATTTTTGATGCTTTTCTCATCTAAAATTCAGCACAACTCATCTCAAAGTAGTGTGCCATAATATTCATCAAACAATGCATGAATTGTACTGATCAAATGAGATTTATGCTCTTTTATGGTATTCTTTATGCAAGAAAGAAGGCTAGATGATACAAGTCATCACGTTAGTAAATACAGAATTAGCCAACAACATCCAATTTAACTAGTCACTTGAGCATTCCAACTCAAGTGTCTCCTCTTAATCAACCCCCATGTCAAGTTGGAGGTCTATTCCATTGACATGGATACCATCTTTGTTGTTTGGAGTTTGGAATAGAAAAGAGACATGATAAACAATAACTACAATTTAATTAAAAGTAAAAGTAATCTTTTGCATTAATAAATTCTGAAAATAATCCAATTGTCACTCTAAACAAGAATTAAGAATATGGAATAATAAAGGAATAAGAAAACAAACAAGAATAGTATCTTCAATGGAGGTGGTGACTCTTCAATATCCAAAGCAAAAGCATCAAACTAAGAATATGTGAATGTAAAAGAAAACCTAGAGGAAGAGTAATTTTTCTCTCTAGATTCAGATCTAAAAACTAAAACTATGCTAATGAGAATGTGTGTTGAGTCTCTGCATGTTTCTTGGTTTTAGTCTATGTTTCTGGGGAAAAATTGGGTCAAAACCCGGCCCGAAATTGCCCCCAGTATTTTCTGTTAATTCTGCAGATTGTGCATGTCACGTGTATGCGTCAGTCACACGTGCGCGTTGCTGGTCATCTTTGGCTTGTCACGCGTACGCGTCATCCACGCGCACGTGTCTGTGTGCAAAATCCAATCCACGCGTACGCGTCAGGCACGCGCATGCATCGCTGCAAATTTCTTCATATCACGCGCTCGCGTGAGCCATGCGTGTGCGTCGATACTCGCTGGTTATCTCCTTAGTTTCTTGTGTTCCTTCCATTTTTGTAAGCTTCCTCTCCATTCTCTAAGTCATTCCAGCCCTATAAAGCCTGAAACACTTAACACACAGATCACGGCATCGAATGGTATAAAGGAGAATTAAAATATACAAATTAAAGACTTCTAGGAAGCAAGTTTTCAACCATAGAACAAAACTGGGAAGGAATTGTAAAATCATGCAAATCATATGAATAAGTGGGCAAAGACTTGATGAAACCACTAAATTGAGCATAAGATAAACCATAAATTAGTGGTTTATCACTCCCCCATTGGACATGGAATTGATGTTGAGGTAGATTTCACTCAACCTCCTATTTATGACTTGAGTGATGGGGAAGAGCTAGAGGAAATTGATGAAGAAGCATGTGAGCTTGAGGAAGCTTGGTGAGAGTTAGAGCTTGAAGAACCTTGCCAAGTGGTGGAAGCCCCTAAAGGAGGATGGACGAGAGTGGAACATGCTCTATCAAGGTCATTGGAGTCTTCTCTACCTAGGCCACCATCTAATCCTTCATTTGAGTGGGTAAAACTTATATCCCTTAGCTTTATTGTCCCACTTAAATTTTGTTTGCTTGAAACGGATGGCCAACTTAGGGTGCTTTGTGGAATGAAGTGTAAGAGAAGGATGTTTGGTGGTTCACATTGTAAATCTAGGCTCATTATGGTTGGAAGCTCAAGATTAAGGAGCAAGGGTTGGACTAGTGCTCAAGTGGATAGGTCTAGGAGGATAGTTTGGTGCCTAAGTGAGAATTTGATTTGTTACCACCCAGAGAGAATTACCATGAATAACTTAAAGACGGGTGTGAAAACAAAGTGTGGGATCCCAGATTACAAAAAGAGGATGAATTTTGGGAGCTCATGGTTTTTGAAGAACTCCATCAAAACTTGGAGCTATTAATTTTGAATGATGGAGCTTATTGGAGATTCAAGCATTGGTGGAAGTTCCAAGATGAATTCAAGCACAAGCCACCTTTATGAGAGCTCCCTATAAGTCCAACTTAAGAACAATAAATAAAAGTGCTAGGTGGGAGACACCCCACCATGGTTACATCTTTTCACTTTTCTTTTTTGTACATATTGGTAAATTAGTTTAATTTCATATTTTGTTTAGTTTGTTGAGTTTATTTAGTAGTCTAGTATGTTAAATAAGGTTTAATGGTGTTTTGGTAGCTGTTTGGATGTTTGGAACGCTTGGTTTGGTAAAAGAAATTGGAATGTGTCGTGCCCTATTGTTTCCATTCACGCATACGCGTGACCTGATGCGTACGTGTGGACTGCCCTATTTCACCCACCTTCTTTTCTTCTCTTCTCTCGATTTCTTTTCTTCCTCCCTCTTCTTTCCTTTTCTTTCTCTTCTTCAACCATCATCCAATACTACCAATCACCATCTCTTTTAATTAGTTAGTTAGTTAGTTATTGATTTAGTTTGATTTTTGTTTAATTTTTTGTTTTTCATGATAAGTGTTGGATTATTAATCTTGTTTGCTATCTATTGCTACTAATTACTGATAAGATGTTATTTTAATATCATTTTGTTAACATTCATTATTGGATCTCCTTGTTGAGGTTATAATTTATTACTTGGTTTTGAATTGATCATGTTTAACATTTATGAATACCAAGTACTTTTGACCATTGCCTTCAAGCACTTTAAATCTTTTGAATTACATGTTTGGCCACCAAGTGATTTGATCTTGTTATCTATTATTAGGAAATCGTTCATAATCAATGCATTTTTTTGTTAGGTGATGCTTGTTTATGATGGATCTTTATTTACATCACCTATTTCATGCATTGAGATTTTGGAATTGTGGAATTGGATCGAAAGCTTACCTAGTGACATACTTTTGATCCTTTTAAGCTTTGTGGACCATGCTTGCTATGTGATGAATTTTGACTCCTATCTCTGTTTTCCTAAGTTGCATAGCACCCATGTGTTCCACCTCTATGTCACTTAGGTGTTGCAAACAAACTTCAATACGTGTCATTGTTTGATGTGTGAGCTCTATATTTTATTTGGTTCACTAAGTTTACTTACACATTAATCAATGTCCATTCATTATCCAATTCACAATTGCTTGATTATTTGCTTGAATGCTTTTATGCTTCTTTATTGCTTGTTCATTGTCTTAACCTACAAGTTTTCTTTGAAGTATCTCAAGCACACTAGAATGAATGAAGTATATACTTTCTTTTGTGTAATTGTGACATAGCTAAAACGGAAGTGGGAGAAAGAATACGCAGGAGCCGGTTGATCCACCAGCTGAAGGTGGCAATCCGGAAAGTTGCCGTACCCCCTTGCTCATCTCTGAATGCACCGAGGACGGTGCAAACTTTAAAGTGTGGGGAAGTCGTCTGAGCAATCGGCGTTTTTCGGTGACAAATTTCTAATCCCAACACTTTTGCATTTTATTTTTAGGTATTTTAGAATTTTTAGTTGTATTTTCTTGTTTTGCATATATATACATAATAAGCTTAGTAAAAATAATGAAATTCTTCAAGGATATTATCTATAGGGCACCCCAATTGATTTAAAAAAAATTTAGAACTTGCTTGAATTATATATTGTGGAACATGTTTTGAGCTAAGAACACATAAGCATGTGAGTTTTGAGCCTAATTGTATGGTTACATCATATAACCACTATTTTCATTATTGTGTGATTATTCTCTTTCTATGGTTGTAATCTTTGATTTGTTTGATTCTCTATGTCCATTATTTTGTGTATGAATGCACTTATATGATTGAGGCCATCGTTTCAAATAGCTCACTTACCCAAATGGCCTTACCTTTTCACTTTCATTGTTAGCCAACTTTGAGCCTATGCTAAACCCATTTATTCTTAATTTTAGCACATTACAAGCCTTAAAGTGAAAAACAATAAATGTCCCTTGTTTAGATCTTTGATTAGCTTAGGCTAGTGAGGGTGCTTATCATTCAATTGTGGGAAATTTGGGAAGATTTGGAACATTGGTTGAGGTAAAAGTGTATTTTTATATTTTTGATGAAGATCTTGGGAATTGGGTACATACCCATGCATTAAATTTGTAAACTATATGCATTGATGTTCTTGTATATATTCTAGTTGAAAAACAAATGAGAAGAAGAAAAGAAAAATAAAAAGAAAAAAATAGAAAAAAAAAGAAGGAAAAAGAAAAGCAATAAAAAGGGGACAAAATGCCCCAAAGTAAGTAATAATAACAATGCATATGAGTTGTGATCAAGAAGAGAATGCTTGAGTGTGCAAAAAAGTGAGAATTATGGGTAGTTAGGTATTTTATTAGAATTGTATAGGTTGTCATATAAGTTAGGTGAGAGCTTAGGTTAATCAAAGATTCAAATTTCAAGCTCACTTGGCCATACGCATCCTTACCTTGACCCTAGCCCCATTACAACCCCATGGATAAGTCTGATAAACCACTATTTTATGGTTTATATTTTGCTTAATTGTATGGTTTTATCAATTCTTTACCCACTTATTCATATGATTGGCATGCATTTATATTTCCTTCTTGAAATTATTACATGATTGAATACTTGCTTCCTAAAGACTTTTAATTATGTATTTTAATTCTCCTTTATCCCATTCGATGACGTGATCTGTGTGTTAAGTGTTTCAGGCTTTATAGGGCATGAATGACTTGGAGATTAGAAAGGAAGCTTGCAAAAATGGAAGGAACACAAGAAATTAAGGAGATGACCAGCGATAAGTGACGCGGACGCATGGCTCACACGACCGCGCGACATAGAGGAAATCGCAGTGACGCGGACACATGGCTCACGCGACCGCGTGGATTGGAACTGCACAAGTGACGCGGAGGCGTGGACGACGCGCACGCGTGGCAAGGCAAAACGCCAAATGACGCGTCCGCATGAATGACGCGATCGCGTGACATGCGCGATCTGCAGAATCTGCAGAATTCACTGGGGGCGATTTTGGGCCCTGTTTTGACCCAATTTTCGGCCCAGAAGAGCAAACTAGAGCCAAGGAACATGCAGAAACGAAAACAACAATTCATTACAGAGAATTCTCAGTTTTAGATCTAGTTTTTACTCCTCCTCTAGGTTTTCTCTCTACACATTCATAGTTCTTAGGATTTTATTTCTATTGCTTTTTACATTGGGATATTGAGAAGAGTTATTACCTCAGCAAGACTTCGTCATTCTAGTTTGTTTTCTTTACCTGTCTCTTACTCTTCCATGTCCTTTATTTACTTGGAGTTTCTATTGGATTATTTTTAGGATTTATTAACACAAGAAATATTTTTATTTTTAATTGATCCCTTTGATTATTATTTATCATGTCTTTCTTTAATTCCCTTTCCTATGTTATCAATTCTACATTCACAATGAGCGAGTAGTTCTATAACTTGGATGGGAGTTGATTGAAAGGAAGACCTTGAGTTGGGATGCTTAAAAGAAAAATTGTAATTGAGTTTATTGTTGGATTGCTCTCTAGTCTCTGACACCAATCTTTCCAAGTAAGCGGATTGGGACTTGTGAATAGAAATAGCTTTCCAACTTGCTTGACTTTTCCTTAATTATCAATTATCAATTAATCTTGAGAGCACTCCAACAAGAATAGGGCTTCCAACTAATCTACTCCCAGCCAAGGCTTTTATTTAAAATTACATAATTTCTCTAATTTAATTTCCTGTTATTCAACTCAAACCATTTTTTGAAAACATCTGATTAATAAAATAGGACACTTTTCTGCAACTTGTTGGGAGACGACCTGTGACTCATACTCCCAGTATTTTAATTTAAATTTTGTGACAACCTTCTAAATTGATAAGCAGATTTCTGGTTCGTTAAGAACTGTACTTGCAACGTATTCCTTATATTAATTTCTTAACTCGCCAATTTCCGCCACGTCAATTTTTGGCGCCGTTGCCGGGGAGTTGCAATAGAGTGCTAAAGTTATTAATTGAAATTTATTTATTTTCATTTTATTTTATTTTGCTACTATGAGCTGCATGTTTCTTTCGTTAGATGACGCATTCACTTCCTGATCCAAGCTTGCCAGTATTCGATCCTGAGATTGAAAGAACTATTTCACGAATAAGGCAAGCTCAGCGTCGGTTAGTCCTCTCTGAGGGCGGATCTAAAACGTCACTTGAGGAAGAAACATGCTCTCTTTCTGCTAATTCGGTTGATTTATGCGCAGGTGACATGGCAGCACCGAGGAGAATTACTATCCAGGAGGCTGGAGCCCCTGATTTTTCAATGCAACCGTTTCAAGCGCATCATCCAGCGGTGGCTACAGACTTTGAAATAAAGACTGTACTACTCAATTTGATGCCCAAGTTTCATGGCTTACCTGCTCAAGAGCCTATCAAACACCGTAGAGACTTCCAAGCAGCCTGTTTTATTGTCAGGCGTGATGGTCTAGATGAAACTTCAATTTTTTTAAAAGCTTTCCCATTCTCTCTTGAGGGAAAGGCGAGAGAGTGGTACTACACTCAACCCGCAGCAACTGTATCCGACTGGGATACACTTAGAAGAGAATTTTTGGAAAAATTCTTTCCAGCTGAAGTTACTGATAAACTGAGGAAAGACATTTCCATGATTGTTCAGGATGAATCCGAGACTCTCTATGAATACAGGGAACGCTTCAACAACCTTCTGGAAGCATGCCCCCACCATGTGATGGACAAGATAGTGTTGCTTGGCTACGTCACTCAGGGTATGAGACCCCAAGATAAGACCACATTGGAAAGTGCTAGCAATGGGTCTATGAAAAAGTACAAGACCACTGATGAGGCATGGCAATTGATCAGCGACTTAGTTGAATCTACTCGGAATCACAGGCAGAAACAAGGCCGTTCACAAGCTGTTGCAGAAGTATCCTCTAGCAGAGAGACTGCTGCTCTAACTCAGAGTATCTGTGAAATGACCAACTTACTGAAGCAGATGCAATTGGATCAACAATAGTTCAGCAAGCTCAACCTTCTCCACCACAGCAAAGCCAACAGTTAGTCCCACAGAGAGTTTGTGGAATCTGTGCTGATTATAGCCATTATACTGATGAATGTCCGCAGCTCCAGCAGGAAGATAACACCGTGGCAGCCATTCATAACTTCTATGACCGCCCCAACCAAGGGTACAATCAAGGTGGCAACTACAGCCATGGATGGCAGGACAATTCTAACCAGAATTGGAGAGATAATCCTAACCAGAATTAGAGGGACAACAATAACAGAGGAGGCAGAGATAATAAGGGAAATCAGAGGTGGAATAATAACAACAACAGGCAGCAGAACCAGAACCAGCCATAAAGAGCACCTCACCTGAGGTAATCCCAAGGACCACAGAATAACCAACAGCAGACCTCTCAGATCACTTACCCCTCTTCATCTGCTAATGATGATTTACTACAATCTATTGATCGGAGACAACAGGCCATGGAAAATAACCTTAATTCTATTCTAAATGGTCTAAACTCTACCTTGCAAGCTCTTATCTCACAGATTGGATCAATGAATAACTCCAATAACCAGCCTTTGAGCTCCAGTGGAATCCCCTCTCAACCATTACCCACCAGAACACACCTCAACTGAAGAGGTGGTGGAAGTAAAAGATGTTGAAGAGGAAGAGGCCCAATCACAGGAAGAAGCACCAAAGGGCGCAGACACTGCAGAAGACACCATTCCCATTCCATTTCCACAACTTGCAAGGAAGCCCAGGAAGCAGCTGGAACCTGATCCCAAAATGGTAGAAATATTCAAAAAGATTGAGGTAACTGTTCCCCTCTTTGATGTTATTCAACAGGTACCTAAATATTCAAAGTTTCTAAAAAATTTATGTATACATAAAGACAAAATTAACGAATTAGAAACTATTCCTTTAGGTAGTTCTATATCTGCTTTAATGGGAGGTATACCTGAAAAGTATAGTGATCCAGGTCCATGTATGGTTAATTGCATTATTGGTGGTGTGATATTTTCTGACTGCATGTGTGATTTAGGAGCATGTGTTAGTATAATGCCTTTGTCTATATATGATAGTTTGAGGCTCCCTCCCATAAAAAGGTCGGCAGCTCGTTTTATGTTAGCAGATAAAAGCATTATTACAGTGGCTGGAGTTGCTGAAGATGTATTAGTGGGCATTAAAGGGCTCACATTTCCTATTGATTTTTATATCCTGGAGATGCCCGAAAATGACTCAGAGAAGCCATCATCAATCCTACTCGGAAGACCATTCCTGAAGACCTCAAAGTTCAAATTAAATGCTTTTTCAAGAACATACTCTTTTGAAATAGACAGCCGAGTAGTAAGCTTCAATCTGAATGGAATTATGAAGCATCCTCTAGAGGATCATTCTATCCTCTAGTGTGACATCATAGATGAAACCGTGGCTGAAGTTCACCAGGAGGAATTTGAAAAGAAGTACATAGGACAAGGTCCAAGTGTGGGGACATTCTCAGAGGACAATGAAAATGCTTTACCATTGTTACCAGCTCTAGAAAACCCAGAGCCTGACCATGTGCAGAAGTTAGAATTGAAACCCCTCCCTCCAGACCTCAAATATGCTTACCTTGAGGACAAGCAGAAGTTTCCAGTTATCATTGCAAGGGAACTCACTTCTCAACAAGAAAAGTAGTTACTTAGTGTGCTGAGGAGGCACAAGAAGGCAATTGGTTGGAGTTTGGCAGACATAGTAGGCATCAACCCTCGAGTTTGTGAGCACAGAATATTCTTAGAAGAGGGAGCAAAGCCTGTCCGTCAACCCCAGAGAAGACTGAACACCACTATCTTAGAGGTTGTCAAAAAGGAAGTGACCAGACTACTGGAGGCAGATATCATCTACCCCATCTCAGATAGGAAATGGGTAAGCCCAGTACAAGTGGTGCCAAAGAAGTCTGGAGTCACTACGGTGAAGAATGAGCATGGAGAGCTCATGACAACTAGAGTTCAGAACGCCTGGAGGGTCTGCAATGACTACAGACGCCAAAACCATGCCACTCGTAAGGATCACTATCCTCTTCCATTCATTGATCAAATGCTTGATCGCCTGTCAGGTAAATCACATTATTATTTCTTAGATGGTTACACAGGCTATTTCCAGATTCATATAGCTCCTGAAGATCAGGAAAAGACCACTTTCACATGTCCTTTTGGAACTTATGCTTATAAGAAAATTCCCTTTGGCTTGTGCAATGCACCAGCTACTTTCCAAAGGTGCATGATGAGTCTTTTCTCTGATCTTATTGAGGACTGTATGAAGGTTTTTATGGATGACTTTAGTGTATATGGTGACTCCTTTACTCTTTGCTTGGATAGTTTATCTAGAGTATTAGATAGAGTCAGTAGAAACCTTGTATTGAATTTTGAAAAATGTCACTTTATGGTTAAACAAGGGATTGTACTAGGACATGTTGTGTCTAATACTGGCATCTCTGTAGATCCAGCAAAGGTGGATGTTATTTCTAGTTTACCTTACCCCTCTTCTGTGAGGGAAGTCCGTTCGTTTCTTGGCCATGCAGGTTTTTACAGGGGATTCATGAAGGACTTTAGTAAGGTAGCACTTCCCTTATTCAGACTACTGCAGAAAGATATTGAGTTCGAGTTCAGTGAGGATTGCAAACAAGCGTTTGATAAGCTGAAGACCGCCCTGACTCAAGCTCCAATTGTGAGAGGACCAGACTGGAGCCAGCCATTTGAAATAATGTGCGATGCTTCCATCCATGCAGTAGGTGCAGCACTGACTCAACGTGAAGGTAAGGACCCCTTTGTAATTGCTTATGCGTCTAAAACTCTAGATGCCGCTCAGTCTAATTATACTATTACTGAGAAAGAGCTTCTTGCTAGTGTTTTTGCTCTGGATAAATTCCGAGCCTATTTACTTGGTACGAAAGTAGTAGTGTATTCAGACTGCGCAGCTCTAAAGTATTTATTAGCTAAAAAGGAATCCAAACCAAGGCTTATACATTGGATATTGTTACTACAAGAATTTGATTTAGAAATTAAGGATAGGAGTGGTAACCAGAATTTAGTGGTAGACCACTTGAGTCGCCTTGAGCACATTAAAGATGACTCCACTCCTATAGCTAATAATTTCCCATTTGATAACCTGCAAGCAGTATCCGAGGTAGTCCCTTGGTATGCACCTATAGCTAATTATCTAGTTAGCCGCACCTTTCCTCCAAACTTTACTAAGCATCAAAGAGACAAGCTGAAAAGCGAGTCTAAATATTATATATGGGATGACCCATATTTATAGAGATGTGGCGCTGACCAGGTAATTAGACGATGTGTACCTCAATCAGAATTCCAGTCCATCTTAGAGGCCTGCCACTCATCTGAGAGTGGAGGACATTTTGGCCCTCAAAGAACAGCTAGAAAAATCTTAGACTGTGGATTCTGGTGGCCTACTCTTTTTAGAGATGCTGCTGAATTTTGTAAATCTTGTTTCCCATGCCAGAAATTTGGTAATATATCCAAGAGGGATGAGATGCCTCAACAAATTATGATTTTCTGTGAAGTTTTTTATGTTTGGGGCATTGACTTCATGGGTCCATTTCCAAATTCTAATGGTTATTTTTATATATTGTTAGCCGTGGATTACGTTTCCAAATGGGTGAAAGCAATTCCTACCCGCACTGATGATGCTAACACTGTTGTTTCCTTTGTGAGAAACCACATTATTTGTCGCTTTGGATCCCCACGAGCAATCGTGAGCGATCATGGCACCCATTTTTGTAACAGGAGACTAACAGGATTAATAAAGAAGCATGGGATAATTCATAAAGTTGCAACCGCCTACCATCCTCAGACTAATGGGCAAGCCGAGGTGTCAAACAGAGAGATAAAGTGTATTTTGCAGAAGATAGTCAAACCTCATAGGAGAGACTGGAGCACCAGGCTACAAGATGCACTTTGGGCATATAGAATAGCATACAAGACACCCATTGGGATGAGTCCTTTCCGCTTAGTTTATGGAAAATCCTGTCATCTCCCAGCTGAAGTAGAGCACAAAGCCTTTTGGGCAGTAAAAGAGTGCAACATGGGATTTGAAACAGCCGAAGCTGAAAGGAAATTGCAACTGCAAGAATTAGAAAGCCTTCGCCTGGAAGCTTATGAGAACTCAAGACTGTACAAGGAAAAGATGAAGGCTGTACATGATAAGCACATCAAGAGAAGAGAGTTCCAACCTGGGGACTTAGTCCTCCTTTATAAATCTCGACTGAGGCTCATGCCAGGCAAGTTGAGATCAAGATGGGAAGGTCCATACAGAGTAGAAAAGGATAAACCGTACGGAGTTTTTCACCTAAGTCATCCTTCAAGCTCTGAACTCATCAAAGTTAATGGACATCGTTTAAAGCTGTACCATGGCGAGAAGTTGAAGAAAAACAAGGAGCTCGAGGTCTTCCTCTTGGAAGATCCACAAATAGCCGAAGACTGAGCTAGTGGAGCATCCAACTTACGGACGTTAAAGCAAAGTGCTAGGTGGGAGACAACCCACCATGGTATGATCGTTCTTTTCTTTATTCACAGTTTTCTTTTCTAATAACTCTTCTCCTTATTCGTACATTTAGCTTGCATCTGCATTTGCATATTTCTATAAAAAAATTTTTTTTTACGCGACGCGACAGCATCATTGACGCGTCTGCGTCGCAGGTGGCTTAGGGAGAATAATAAACGAATAGAGAGTCACGCGAGAGCGTGGCTGGAGGCGTGCCCCTGGCGCAAATCACCCCACGCGATTGCGTCACCCACGCGTCCGCATCGGGTGGGAACATTGGTCTCCCATGCGACCGCGTCACCCACGCGGCCGCGTGACCTAAGAATCGACATGAAAAGGATGCATAGCCAAAAGTTATGCTGGAGTGGTGCTAGACTAGCGCTAGACGCACAGTCCCTTCCATGCGAACGCGTGCCCCACGCGTCCGTGTCATACCCCAATATTGGCCACTAACGCGATCGCATGACCCACGCAATCGCGTCACCCAAAACTTGGCAAATTTAAGATTTCGAATAGAGTCGTGCGAGCACGAGGCTGTCCTCGCGCCAGTCGCATAAACTGTTCACGCGACCGCGTGACCGACGCGACCGCCTCAATCCATCTAGGCGCAAGTCGCACAACTTACCCTGATTTGCCAAATATCTTATCTTTTTCTCCCCAAATCCTATTTTCTCTTTTCCTTCCTTATTTCTTCCTTCTTCCTTCTTCCTTCTTTCTCACTTTCTACTTTCTCATCACCATTAACAAGGTTTTGCTTCTTCCTTCCTTACTTTTCCATTATCTTTCTTATTTTTGTGTTTTCTTCTTTTTTTTCTTTTTACTTTCATTATCCATATTTTATTTTTCTTTTCTTTTAATTGGTGTTAGAAATTTAATTGAGTCATTATTTCTCATTATATGCTTGTGGATTGTTGCAAAATTGTTTGGCAATTATATATTACTTTTTAAAGGGTTGCTTGCATGTTCAAATTATTATTTTCAATAGTTTATTCATCATGCATGCTACGTGTTTGTGAAAAAGCCCATATGGCATTATGCATTTTCTACATTTTTCTATTCTACTATTTAATGCTTGATTTTCATAAATTCCGTTTACTATTTTTTTAATTTAATTTAATTGTCAATACAAACGTGATGGTTCGTTACGAGTGATAACATATTTAACAAATTAAATGCTTGATCTATGCTACTCATGCCTTTGCCTGCATGCCAATAAACACCTTGCGTTTAATTGTCATCAAATGCACTTTCTATATTTCCATTGGTGAACTTTTCACATGTAGTCATGACCATGTGTTAACGACATCCTCTTTACCGTGCATTGATTATCACTTATACCATCCTCTTCCTTGCTCTGTCCCTTTCAATTCATGTTACTTTCTTTTTCCCTTTTCAGGATGGCCACCAAGAAAGAAAAAAAGAAAGCCACTCCCAAACCACCAGCAAGAAGAGGAACAAAAAGAGCATTAGTGGCAGAGACTTCTTCAACTGCAATCAAGCCCTCAACAAAAAGAATTAAGAGGATTATAAAGGTTGATGGTAAAGAGAAAGCCTTCCCAGCAAAAGACACTGCGCGATTTTCCAATCGCTATTGTGAGCAAATGTTCCCTATCCTGGCAGAACGGAGCTACAACAACGAATACCTTCTTATCCTTCCGCCTAATATTGCTACCTTTGTTGAGCCGCAAATTGAACAAAGACAATAGGGTTTCCTCCAGAGACAGCCAAGGCAGGTTAATCTTTCTTGGGTAGCTTAGTTCTACTTTAATTTCCACCTGCCAACCCTGCAGTCTGTCTATGTCCGTTAGAAGCAAGTCCCCATTATAGAAGAGGCCATTCAACAAGCTCTAGATCTTCCCCCTACTCCAGAAGGATTGGACGCCTTTCAAAAAGCCTCATTCAAGCGCCAGATGTACCAATTTGACTGGGACGCCATTCTCAGAGTTATCGCACTACCTGGCAGCAGATGGATCTACGGATACCACCGTTCCTGTCCTAAGGGAATATTGGCTTCAACACTTACCTTGGAGGCTCGCGTATGGGCACAGATCATGTCCCACTACATCTTTTCGAGCACTCACGAATCCTCTTTCACTGCAGACATGGCCGTTCTATTATGGTGCATCCTTACAGACCAGCCTCTGAATCTACCAAGACACATCTGGAATGCCATGGAACACGTACAGATTACGGGTAACTTACCTTTTCCTGCCTTGGTCTCAGATCTCGTCTCGGCAGCTGGAGTCTCCTACAGAGCTGGGGACACCAAAGCCATGCTTCCACGGGATGATCAGTATGTCCCTAACGGGAAATATATTAGACTTCCAATAGCCACTACTAGCCAGCCTACCGAACCGGCTGAGGACATTCCTCCTTCAGCACCACAAGCACCTACAACAACCCAATTGCTCCATCAGATACTTGAAAAGTTGGATCGGCAGGAACAGAAAGCTAAGCTAAGAGAGCGCCGTAACAAGCACCGATTCACATACCTTAAGGAGCTGATTATGGGAAAATTCAAGGACTCAGACACCCCAGACTCCACTTCCTTTACCAGCATAGGGAGCCATGATGGTCCCGACTGTGGAGATACTGCTACCAGGCCACCCTTGTTCCTGACAGATGGCACCGAGGATGGTGCAAAGCCTTAAGTGTGGGGAGGTCGGTCAGTACCTGACTCCCAGAGGTAATTTCTCTTCCCTAACACCAATAAATTAGGATTTTTAGTTAGTTTTTTCTTTTGTAGAATAGGATAAATTGCATAGTAATAGGTTAGTTGCATGCATGTTCTACTTCATTGAAAAGATAATAAGTTTCTTCTAAGACCCTATCTTTAGAACAAAATTTCACTAATTTTAACCAAAACTCTTATGTTAAAACTGCTTGAAGTTGTATTTGGAACATGATTTTTGAGCCAAAAAACACACAACCTGTGAGATTTGAGCCCAAATGCATGGTTATATTATTTAACCATAATTATTTTATTCTTGTGTGTTTACTTCTCTATGATTGTAATCTATATTTTGTTTCATCCTATATGTCCAATGTTTAATATATTTATATGTTTGCATATGATTAAGGCCATTATTTGTTTAAACTCACTTATCCAAATTAAGCCTACCCTCTCAATTACCTTTGTTAACCACTTTGAGCCTTTAAATCCTATTTGTTATGTATTTTACCACATTACTAGCCTTAAGCGGAAAAACAATTTTATACCCCAATTGAATATTTGGTTAGCTTAAGATAGAATTGTGTGTGTTAATTAAGTATGGGAAATTGTGGGAACACAAGATAATAAGGGAATGTGTCATGATAATACAATGAGAATTTGGGTACCTACTCATGTGAAACTATAAGAATTAAAAATCTATGTGCATTGATTAGCTATGTTTATTTTTATGTTTATGTTGAAAAAAAAATCCAAAAATATCCAATAAATAAATAAGGGGATAAAATTACCCCAATGCTAAGTTAAGAATTCAAAGATCAATGCATGTATGATAAAATTAAAATAAAAAGTTGATACATGAGTATGGAATGTGAAAGAAAAATTTTGGGTAGCTAGGTGTGAATTTTAAGTTATATAGAATATATATATGTTGGGTTGAAGCTTGGGTTAATTAAAGATTCAATTTATAAGCTTACTTAGCCATATATGTATCCTTACCCTTACCTTGGCCCCATTACAACCTTGAAAAGACCTCATGATGTTTGCATTAATATATTAAATGTTGTTGATTGGTTAAGAGAAGAACAAAAAAATTAGAAAGCATGATTAGAGAAGGATCGAGTGATTGCCCTATACACTAGAGAGATTAGAGTGTACATACATTATCAGTGAGGGTTCAATGCTTGAATTTCTATGTTCCCTGCTTTCATGAGCTGCCTTCTTGGATTTTTTTATCTGTTCTTACTGTATAGGAATTGAATTAGTGGAGTTTGAATTGTGATTGTCTTGAAGAGCCTATTTACTTTGATCAAGTAGACAAGAATCATATAGTTGCATTCATATATATAGGTTGCATTGCATTACATGAGTTCTACATGTTTCTACTCATTTATTTTATCTCCTTCAACTAAGCATGAGGACATGGTAATGTTTAAGTGTGGGGAGGTTGATAAACCACTATTTTATGGTTTATATTGTGCTTAATTGTATGGTTTTATCAATTCTTTACCCACTTATTTATATGATTGGCATGCATTTATATTTCCTTCTTGAAATTATTACATGATTGAATACTTGCTTCCTAAAGAATTTTAATTATGTATTTTAATTCTCCTTTATCCCATTCGATGCCGTGATCTGTGTGTTAAGTGTTTCAGGCTTTATAGGGCATGAATGACTTGGAAATTGGAAAGGAAGCTTGCAAAAATGGAAGAAACACAAGAAATTGAGGAGATGACCAGCGAGAAGTGACGCGGACGCATGGCTCACGCGATCGCGCGGATTGGAACTACACAAGTGATGCGGAGGCGTGGACGACGCGCACGCGTGGCAAGGCAAAACGCCGAATGACGCATCCGCATGAATGACGTGATCGCATGACATGCGCGATCTGCAGAATCTGCAAAATTCGCTGGGGGCGATTTTGGGCCCTGTTTTGACCCAATTTTCGGCCCAGAAGAGCATACTAGAGCCAAGGAACATGCAGAAACAAAAACAACAATTCATTACAGAGAATTCTCAGTTTTAGATCTAGTTTTTACTCCTCTTCTAGGTTTTCTGTCTACACATTCATAGTTCTTAGGATTTTATTTCTATTGCTTTTTACATTGGGATATTGAGAAGAGTTATTACCTCAGCAAGACTTCGTCATTCTAGTTTGTTTTCTTTACCTGTCTCTTACTCTTCCATGTCCTTTATTTACTCAGAGTTACTATTGGATTATTTTTAGGATTTATTAACACAAGAAATATTTTTACTTTTAATTGATCCTTTTGATTATTATTTATCATGTCTTTCTTTAATTCCCTTTCCTATGTTATCAATTCTACATTCACAATGAGCGAGTAGTTCCATAACTTGGATGGGAGTTGATTGAAAGGAAGACCTTGAGTTGGGATGCTTAAAAAAAATTGTAATTGGGTTTATTATTGGATTGCTCTCTAGTCACTAACACCAATCTTTCCAAGTAAGCGGATTGGGACTTGTGAATAGAAATTGCTTTCCAACTTGCTTGACTTTCCCTTACCTAGTAAGGGATAACTAAACAGAACAACCCTCAATTATCAATTAATCTTGAGAGCACTCCAACAAGAATAGGGCTTCCAACTAATCTACTCCCAGCCAAGGCTTTTATTTAAAATTACATAATTTCTCTAATTTAATTTCCTGTTATTCAACTCAAACCATTTTTTGAAAACATCTGATTAATAAAATAGCACACTTTTCTGCAACTCGTTGGGAGACGACCTGGGACTCATACTCCCAGTATTTTAATTTAAATTTTGTGACAACCTTCTAAATTGATAAGCGGATTTCTGGTTGGTTAAGAACTGTACTTGCAACGTATTCCTTATATTAATTTCTTAACTCACCAATTTCCGCCACGTCAAAGTCCTCATGATATTTGTATGCATGCATGAAATAATTGTTGATTATTAGATGAAAAACAAATCTTGGACAACATGATTAGAGGAGAATTGAGTGAATCAACCATATACACTTGAGTGACTAGAGCGGATACACATCCGGTAAGGGTTTGATGCTCAATTACATGTTCTCACCTATGATCATCTCTTTTCTTGCAAGTTTGTAAAATCTTTTCAATAACTCAATTAAATTATGGATTTGATTTGGTTGTTAATATCTTTAGCCCTTGTATTCATATATGTATTCTTGGAGATTGATTTATTTTGACCAAGTAGTTGCATTCATTTCGATAGATTGCATGTAGATAGATTGCATATAGATAGTTTGCATTGAATAAATATTGATACCCTTTGTCTCTTTCTTGAGTTTAGCATGAGGACCTACTTGGTTTAAGTGTGGGGTGGTTTGATAAACCCCAATTTTGTGGTTTATCTTGTATTGAATTTAGGGAATTTTATCAACTTATCTCACATTTATCCAATGAAATAGCATGCTTTTGTAATTCTCCCAAATTTTGTGCTTAAGAGTGAAAACGTGTTTTTTAGGCCTTAAAATAGCTAAATTTAATTCACTTTAATTCCATATGATTCCTTGATATGTTTATTGAGTTATTTCAGATTTATAGGACAAGGATTGGATGGAAGAAGTGAAGGGAAAAGCATGCACAGTGGAGAATTCATGAAGAAATAAGGATTTGCTGAACTCAAGGCCATGCGCACGCTTCACCCACGCATATGCGTGAAAAGGAAATTTGCCAGCGACGTGCACACATCACCCATGCACACGCGTGACCAGAGAATCGTCAAGCGACGTGCACACATCGTCCACGTGCACGCGTGATGTTGGGCACGTGACCTCATTAAAGTGAATATGCTGGGGGCGATTTCTAAGCTTTCTAAGCCCAAATCCAACTTATTTCTGAGGCTATTTCATGCAGAATTGAAGATTGGACAAAGGGGGAGCAATTAGATTAGCTTAGGATCATGCTTTAGGTAGTTTTCTAGAGAGGGAAGATCCCTCTTCTCTCTAGAATTAGGTTAATTTCTCCTAGATCTAGGTTTAATTTCTTGTTTCCATCTTGTTTTCTTTACAATTTCTTGTTCTATTGTCTTGATTTTCCTATTTCTTCTTGTTAATTTCTCATTTTGGTTACTTTTATGTTTATGCACTCTTGTTAATTTTTATTCTCTTTAATGCCATTTTGAGGTATTTCATGTTTAATGTACTTCCCTTAGTTGTTATTGTTAATTTCTTGCATTGGGTAGTTGTAGATTTATTATTCTTGCACTTTTATGATGCTTTCCTTTTATGCCTTCCAAGTGTTTGACAAAATGCTTGGTTGGATGTTAGAGTCGATTTTTTAGCATTCTTGGCTTGGAAAGGAAAATTAGGTAATCTTGAGTCATTAATACCCAACTACTGTTGGTGATCTAGAGTTGTTAGTTAATATTGTTTCCATTGACGCTAATATGTTGCTAATTCAATTAGTAAGTTCATTAGGATATTTGGATTGAGATTAACTAGTCTTATTAGACTTTCTTCGAGTGTTTGAGATAACATTGTACCTTCTCTCGTTGGGGATGACTTAATAGGATAATTTCTTGATAATTATTGTGATATGATTAGTGACTAAGATAGAAAGCCGAGATTCTCAATCCTTGCCATGCATGTCTCTCTTTATTACTTGCTTTCTTTAGTTGCTTGCTTTACTTTTCTTGTCATTTATTTGCTTGCCCTTTTATCGACCAACCCACCCATTAGATACCATAACCAATAATACGCATACCTCACTACAATTCCCTTGAGAAGACGACCCGGGACTAATATTCTCGGTTACTTTTATTGGGTTGGACTTGTGACAACAAAAATTAAGCTTTGATTGACCATTACTTGTCGGTTTAGAACTATACTTGCAACAGAGTTATTTCTCTTTTACCGAGAAGAAATTCATAACCGACGGTTTTACTCTTTCATCGCCCTCAATGCTACAACAAGTTTCCTCTCTTGAAAAGTACCCTGGCGCGCCACACCAACGCATGCCAGTAGACACACCAGTGTTGATGCCTTTGGCGTGCCACACCTTCGAGCACGCCCATTCTCCTCTTTCTGAACCACAAGCTTGGCGTGCCACACCCAGGAACGCCCACATACATGCCAACCTTTGCACTTAGCGTGCCACGCCTTTGAGCACGCCAGTTGATATGCCCATTCTATCACCTCTCTGTTTTGTATGCCTGGCGTGCCATGCCCAGGCACGCCAGTATACACACCCACTGTAAGACTTGGCGTGCCACACCTTCAAGTACGCTAGTGGACACGCCACCAGTGCTGCAACCACTTCACTCCTCTGGACAAGTAACCTGGCATGCCACACCGAAACACGCCAGTATACACGCCAACTTAAGATCCTTGGCGTGCCACGCTCCTTCAATCGCCCATGGCACACCCCTTACGCTGCACCAACTTTTCTCTCTACATTGTAAACCTGGCGTGCCACGCCCAGGCATGCTTGTAGACACGCCCGTTTCAAGCTCATGGCGTGGCATGCCACTTCAAGCGCCCATGGCATGCTCACAATGCTACCCCATCCTTATTTCTCTGAAAAACAAGCCAGGCGTGTCACGCCCAGGCATGCCAGCATACACGCCCATGTTGAGTTTCTTGGTATGCCACGTCTATGCAAGCGCCAATGGCACGTCCCTTGTGTTGTGTCAATTATCACTCTCTAGGATATTGCCCTGGCGTACCACGCCCTGACACGCCCATTGGCACACCAGCTTTGCTGTTCTAGAGTGCCACGCCCATACAGGCGCCCAGCCTTCTTGGCTTGCTTTCTTCCTCTTTTGTTGCTCTTTTCTCCTGAAATGCATGAAAGATCTAATTTCAAAGTAGTGCTCAACTAATTCATGATATAGGTTTCAATAATGCATCAAATTAATGAGAATTCATTCATTCTATGGTCATTCTTTTATGAGAAAACAAATAGATGATGCAAGTCATCAATATCTCACTGGGTGCTCTCTAGACTTTGATATAGAGACTTCCACTTTTCTCTGTCTCTTGCAGGTTTAGGAACAACAAAATCACCATGAATCCAATTGGGAATGCTCAACCTAGAAGAACCCTGGGATCTTACACAGCTCCCACTCTTGATTTTTCTAGAAGCAGCATTAGTATACCTCCTGTTCTGAGGGTTACCTGAAACTGTAAGTCGATCTTGGATGAGATCTTCTGTGCTGGTCGGAGGTAACGGGTCCGGCTTGTGTGTGGTGGCCGGAGCTGTCGTGTCCGACTTGTTGGACGGGCAATGCTGTTGATCCTTTGTCACCGGAGGGTGGTGGTACCTGCAAGGCACTCCGATGCTTAAGTTAGCAAGGGTATTAAGCAGGTATTTATGTAGAATCAGAGTCTGAGTTATACCTGGGTACTCCAGTGTATTTATAATAGAGTGGAGTGACCTTTCCGGAGATAAGATAGTTATCTTATCTTATCTTACCTTTGACTGAAGTCATCTTATCTTCAAGGGAACCGCCCTTTATCTCTATAGGCTTAGGCTGCCTTTGGATTTGGGTCGTGTTCCTCTATTTGGGCCCTTTTTGGGCTTTCTTGGTGATTTGTCCGAGTTCTTGGAGAAAAGGTCGAATAGTCCTGACCTGAAGAGGTCGATCGGCTTGTCGTTGATCATCCCGGGTCGGACATCTCGACCCAGGGTATGAACAGTGTCCTTGCTCCAGTGTGATCTTCCTTTTGAGGTCGAGTTCTTAGTCTTAGGACTTCAATCCTTCTCTGGGGAAGCCGAGCTCGAGCATTGTCGATTTCTTCTTTGTAGAGTTTTCTTTTGAATACGGAGCATTTTTTTCTTTTCCATCTTTAATTTTGAAAACAGGCGTTCCTTGCCTTGGGAACGTGCGAGGGTTTTTAATGCTCCATTAACTCCTTTAATGTTCCGTTTCTTTTGCCTCCCGCTTTCTTATTTAATTTTGAATTACAACAAAGCTTTCTCTCTTCTGTTTCTTTTTCTCTTGCTTGCTATAACTTCCCCTTTTCTCTTCATTCTTCTGTTTCATTTGGCTCGCCTGGGACTTTTGTTTTCGCGTCTTCACGCTCCTCTCTGTGGCGCCATTGGTGGTTGTTGGTGCTTCACTTTGTTCGAAAGGTGATTCCTGGTCTCGCTTCCTGTCTTCAACCTCTTCAGCGTTCATCGTCCTTTTGCAGGTTGGTTTTCTTTCTTTCCGCACTTATTTTTGAAAAGTTTTGATCTTTGTTTTGTGAAAGCTTGAATCTTTTCTGCTTTTGTCGTGTATCTAGTCAAATGTGTGCTCTGAGAATTCCTTTGCTGTGCATGACTTTTTTGTGCTTCCTGCTAGTTAGGGTTTTTGACTGCTGGTATACGCTTCTGCTTGTATCTTCTTGTTTTACGCCTTTGATGATTTCCATTTTAAAATGCTGAACCGTCTGACTTTGAGAGAAGGTTGTGCCCTTGATGATTACCTCTTTGCATGTTTAGATGTTTGATATTTTCTGATGATTTTTACGATTTTCTTCTCGGAGTGTTGCTTGTTGGAAGAGGGTTATTTTCTTTGCTGAGAGATTTGTTGGAATGTAGCCTTGTAGATTTTTCTGAGTCCTTACTCTGTTACTGCCTCCAAAGGATGCCCCTGGACCTTGGTGTGCGTCCTGGGGTTTTCCTTTTACTATTTGTATGCTTGAGTCATGTTTGTCCGAGCTGATTTCTTTGATTTTGCCCGAGCTGCTTTAGTTAGTAATCCATTTTTCTTTTCTTGCTGTAGGACTAGTTGACCATGTCTTCTCGCAAGAATATTGTTCAGACGTCCTCCAAGGTCCCTGAGGGTATGTCCGATTGGCTGGACTCCCTCGTTCTGATGTGTATTTCAGTAGTTAATTCCGAGTACCTTGTGGAACTTAGAAAACATCACCGGATCTGTAATCATAGAGATCAGGAGAAAAACTATGAACTGGTAGTACCTGACTCCGATGAAAGGGTTTGCTTTCCTTCTCTGACCCAGGGAGAACGTCCCTTCTTCTATGCCTACGATTATTTTTTCAGCCAGCTGAACATTAGTTTTCCTTTTACCTCTTTTGAGACCGACTTGTTGTGGTCGTGTAATGTAGCTCCATCCCAGCTCCATCCGAACTCCTGGGGCTTTATCAAGATCTTTCAGTTGCTTTGCCAAGAGTTGGTTGTCTGATAAACCACTATTTTATGGTTTATCTTGTGCTTAATAAAGTGGATTTTATCAACTATTTACCCACTTATTCATACTATTTGCATGGGTTTACATTCTCCTTCCTGATTTTGTGCTATGATTAAAAACATGCTTCTTTGGTCTTAATTTTGATATATTTAATCCTCTCTTATTACCATTAGATGCCTTGATATGTGTGTTAAGTGATTTCAGAGATTATAGGGCAGGAATAGCTTAGAGGATGGAAAGGAAGCATGCAAAAGTGGAAGGAATACAAGAAGTTGGAGAAATTGCAAAGCTGTCCAGCCTGACCTCTTTGCACTCAAACGGCTATAACTTTAGCTACAAAGGTCCAAACGATGCGGTTCTAGTTGCGTTGGAAAGCTAACGTCCGGGGCTTCTATTTGATATATAATACGCCATAGTTGCTCTGACGCTAGGCCACGGACCGCATGACCCATGCGGCCGCGTCTCAGTGACAAAAATCAGCGTGTTTGAATTCGTAACCAGCGAATTCTGGGCTGTTTCTGACCCAGTTTGCGGCCCAGAAAACACAGATTAGAGGCTATAAAGTGGGAGAATGCATCCATTCATGAACAAGATTTTACAATTCACAATTTTAGGAGTAGATGTAGTTTTTAGAGAGAGAGGTTCTCTGCTCTCTCTTAGGATTAGGATTTAGGACTTCTCTTAGTTTTAGAAGTGACTCTCAATCCAGGTTCAATGTTCTTTTATTTATTTTTTCAATTTAATTTATGAACATCCATGTCAGATTTAAGTTCTTTTGTTAATGCAATTTGAGGTATTTCAGTTTAATATTGCTTTCTTTTATTTACATGATTATTGCTTCCCATCTGAAGGCATTCTTATTCCAGTAGATTTGCTTTTCCCCTTTTGGTTTTGGTTAAGAAATCAGTAACTCAGGAGTTATCCAATTCAACAGCATAATTGATAATTGTTATCTTGCCAATTGAGTTGAACTTCAATAATCCCAATCTTTTCTTAGGAAATAAATAGGATTCGAAGATCAAAGCAATTTATCCCTTGACTTTCCTTTGCTTTAGTAAAGGTCAACTAAGTGGAATTAAGATTCAACTTTCATTATTATTGATAAGGATAACTAAGTCTGTACTTCCAATTTCTCATACCTTGCCAAAAGTTTATTTTATAGTTATTATTATTTTATTTTACTTGTCATTCAACTAATTTTTTACCTTAATCCAAAACCCCAATTCACAAGACTCATAACCAATAATAAGAACACCTCCCTGCAATTCCTTGAGAAGACGACCCGAGGTTTAAATACTCGGTTATCAATTTCAAAGGGGTTTGTTACTTGTGACAACCAAAACGTTTGTATGAAAGGACTTTTGAAGGTTTAGAAACTATACTTGCAACGAGGATTTATCCGCAAATTTCTAGACCACGCAAAAGTTCCTCTCATCAAAATGGCGCCGTTGCCGGGGAATTGCAAACGTGTGCCTTATTATTGGTTATTGTAAATATTAAAAAAAAGTCAATTTTCAATTTTCAATTTTAAAAATTCAATTTTCAAAATTTAAAATTCAAATTTTAAAAAAATTTCAAATTTTAAACTTCAAATTTCAATTTTAAAAATTCAAAATTCAAATTTTAATTTTCAAATTCAAAAATTTGAATTTCAAATTTGCTTTTATTTTTGTTTTTAAATTTTTATTAACTAACTATGAGTTCTCACCCCTCTCGCTTCAAGTTTGATTCCAATGTTGTTGTTAGGAATGGAAACTATAATGAGAACAGGCATCAAGGTTGGAAGAATCAAAGATGGGAGGAGCCACAAGGATTTGATCAACCCTCATGGCAACAACCACCTCCAATGGACTATCAACAACCATTCTGTGATGCATATCAAGGCAATGGCTATGGTGAGCAATCTTTTGATTATCAACAACAACCACCATATGCCTATGAACCCTCTCCCCAACATAACTTTGGACCACCAAACTTACAAGCCCCTTTCCGCCATTCACCTCCATATGAGCCTAACTCTCAACCACCATACCAACCACCTTATGAGCCATATGAACCATATATAGAACCACCCCAATTCCAACCCAATTACTCACAAGAACCACCACTTCAATATTCACCATCTCCATATCCATCAATCCAAGAGAACTATGATCCTATTTATGAAAGCCGAGCGCATCAAGAGACAAAGGATTATTTCAAGGAAACAGTGGATCGATTTCATGCAACCATTCGTCAATTGGAGCAAGCGATAAATCAATTAACTTCCCGACGTTCGGACACTCAAGGAACCCCCATGGCTTCATGTGGACAATCTAATAAAGAACGTAGCATGATAGAGATACTAGAAACTCCAGTGAATAGTACGGAACATGACTTTGTACTGGAACAAGTGGAGGAAGCCGGAATTATTGAAGAAGAAGAAGTGGTTGAAGACTTAGGAGATGCAGAACCTCCATGGGAAAGTCCAGTCATAGAACCCCCTTTCAAGACGTTTGAAATTGATGCTGAGGAGGGTGTACAACCTCCAAGGCAAATCACAGTTGAAGACTTGGAAGAGGTTGATCAAGAGATGGAGATTCAAGAAGAAGAAGCACAACCTCCCATGCCCTTGGAAAGCAATGAAGAGGTGATTGGATTGGAAGAAAGCTACCAAGAGGAAGAGGTTGAAATTGAAGAAGCTTGCAAAGAGGTGGTAATTATCAGAGAAGAGAACAAGGGAGTGGAGCTTGCAATTTCATTAAAAACACCTCCCCGTAAGTTGCCATCATCCTTCACAACATTCAAGTGGGTAAAATTCATATCCCTTAGCTTTCTAATTCCACTTGAATATGGGCTACTGGAGACGGATGGTCAACTTAAAACTCTTTGTGGCATTAAGAGTAAGAGGAAGATGGTCAGTGGCAAGAACTGTCCTGCAAAGTTCATTATGGTTGGAAGCTTTAAGTTTAAATGCAAAGGTTGGTGTAGAGCTCAATTGAATGGGTCTAGGAAGTTGTTTGGATGCTTCAGTGAGAATTCTAAAGCTGAATCACCCGGATGGAATCATGATAATCAACTAGAAGACGGGTGCAAAAGCAAGATTTGGGACCCAGAATTCATTCTGGCAATCAACACTCTTGGGGCCTTGTAACTTGCTTTAACTTACTTGAAGGATTTCTGCGCCTAGTTTGGGACCCCGGAGGTTACTGGAAATGCAAACATTGGTGGAGATTTCTGGATGAGTTCAAGCACAAGCCACCATAACAGGGAGCTCACCAAATGTCCAACTTAAGGACTTTAACTAAAAGTGCTAGGTGGGAGACAACCCACCATGGTATGATCGTTCCTTTTTCAATTTTAATTTTATTTAGTTCTGTTTGTTTTTGAATTTTATTTTATTTTATTGAACCTGAAATCATGCATAGCATTCACATTAAGCATTGCATTCTGCATTTTACAAAAAAAAAAAAAAAAACACGCACGCGACGCGGCAGCGTCGCTGACGCGTCCGCGTCACTAGTGCGTTGGGGAGAAAAGAATTGAACAGAGAGTCACGCGAAAGCGTGGCTGGAGGCGTGCCTTTAGCATAATTTGACCCCACGCGACCGCGTCATGTGGGAACTTTGGCCTCCCACGCGACCGCGTGCCATGAAAATCGACGTAACAAGGGTGTATGGCCGAAAGTTGAGCTGGAATTGGGCTGGACTCGTGCTGGAAGCCCAAGCCTTCCGACACGAACGCGTGCCCCACGCGGCCGCGTCGTTTTCCAAAAATAATCATCCACGCGATCGCGTCACCCACGCGATCGCGTCACCCAAAATTTGGAAAATAATATTTTGAACAGAGAGTTGTGCGAGCGCGAGGCTGCCCTCGCACCAGTAGCATAAAACGTGTCACGCGACCGCATGACCGATGCGACCGCGTCGATTGACTTAAAGCGCAAGTCACACGACCGTGTGCCCCACGCGTCCGCGTCGCTTGCACCGCACAGCTCAACCTAAATTGCCAACATATCTTATCTTTCTCTTTTCCAAATCCTATTTTCTCTTTTTTCTCCTTATTTCTTCCTTACTTCTTCTTCCCTTCTTTCCCTTCTCATTCTTCTTATTTTTCTTTTAATTTTATTTTAATTTATTCGCATACTTTCATTTATTGCATTATTTTCATTGGTGTTAGAAATTTATTTGGGTCATTATTTCTATATTTTACTTGTGAATTATTAGAGGAATTATTTGACAATTATGTATTACTTTTTAAAGGATTGCTTGCATGTTCAATTTAATACTTTCAAATAGCTTATTTACCATGCATGCTATGTGTTTGTGAAAACGCCCGTATGGCATTGTGCAATATTTTTAAGATTTCTTTTAATCTACTACTATAAATGCTTGTTTTTCACAAAACCCTTTTTATATTTTATTAATTTAATATAATTGTTATTACAAACATGTTGTTAGTTTGAAAGACTTGGTAATCTAACTTGGACATTGAATGCTTGATCTATGCTACTCCTGCCTTTGCCAGCATGCCAATAAACACCTTGTATTCACTTGTCATCATATGCACTAGCTATTTTCCATTGATGACTTTTCACATGTAGTCATGACCATGTGTTAACGTCATTCTTCTTTATTGTGCATTGATTACCACCTTTCCCGCTCTCTTCCTTGCTCTAACTCTTAGCTTTAAAAGTTACTTTCTTTTTCCCTTTTCAGGATGACCACCATGAAAGGTAAAGAGAAAGCTACTCCCAAACCACCGGCAAGGAAAGGAACAAAAAGAGCCCCAGCTGAGGAACCACAATCCCCATCCACTTGTACATCTCAGCATGCACCGAGGACGGTGCAATCTTTAAGTGTGGAGAGGTCGATATCGATCTCCATGGGTTAGCACTTTCTTGTCTCAACACCAATGTTTTATTTTCTTTATTAGTTCATTGTTGCATTGCATAATAGATTGCATGTGTAGTTGATTGTTTCCATTTAAGTACTACTTAGTTGAAAAATAATAAGTTTCTTTTTAGGACTCTATTTTTGAAAAATTTCACTAATTTAAATTGAAAATTTTTATGTTAAAACTTGTTTGAAGTTGTATTTGGAACATGGTTTTTGAGCTAAAGAACACACAACCTGTGAGACTTTGAGCCTAAATATATGGTTACATTATTTAACCATTAATTTTTATTCTTGTGTGTTTACTTCTCTATGATTGCAATATTTGCTTTGTTCCATTCTATATGTCCATTATTTAGTGTATTTACATGCTTGCATATGATTGAGGCCATTATTTGTTATTAGCCACTTTGAACTTTTTAACCCCTTCTATTTCATAAACCACATTACTAGCCTTAAGCAGAAAAATAAAATAAAAATTCCAAGTTGAATCCTTAGTTAGCTTAAGATAGATATTGTGTATAATTTAAGTGTGGAAAATTTTATGGGAACATGGGATGATATAAAAAAAAAAGGGGGAATTAAATTGAATGAGTTATTTGAAAATTTGGGAAGCATGCTCATGTGAAATCAAAATAATTAAATTACCATGTGCATTAAAAAAAAAAATATTAAGTAATTAAATAAGGAGATATATATATATATAAAAAAGAAGAAGAAAAGAAAAATGAAAAAAATATATTACCCCAAATGCAAAATAAAAAGAATCAATGCACATGGGACAAAATTCAAAAATAAGTTTGATACATGAGCATGTAATACAAAAGTGGAAAAAATTTGGGTAGTTAGGTAAAGTATTTTAAAATTGTATAAAGTATGTATATGTTAGGTGAGATCTTAGACTAATCAAGGATTCACTTTACTAGCTCACTTAGCCTTATATATACCCTTACCTTTACCTCAGCCCCATTACAACCCTGAAAAGACGTCATGATGTTTGCATTGGTATGCTAAATATTTGTTGATTGGTTAGATGAAGAACAAGGTTTAGAAAGCATGATTAGAGAAGAGTAGAGTGATTGACCCTAGACACTTGAGAGATTAGAGTGATATATACTACCAGTAAGGGTTCAATGCTTGATTCTATGTTCCCTGCTTTCATGAGCTATCTTCTTACAAGTTTACTTGTCTTTATTTTATATGATTTGAATTAGTGGAATTTGAATTATTTTTGTCTTGGAGAACTTATTTACTTTTAACCAAGTAGGTAGAAACATTTTTGCATGTAGTTGCATTCATATAGATAGGTTGCATTTCATACATCCTACCATTCCTCTTCATCTTTATAGTTTCTCTTGAGCTTAGCATGAGGACATCTTGTGCTTAATTGAGTGGATTTTATCAAATTTTTACCCACTTATTCATACTATTTGCATGAGTTTACATTCTCCTTCCTGATTTTGTGCTATGATTGAAAACATGCTTCTTTGGACTTAATTTTGATATATTTAGTCCTCTCTTATTACCATTAGATGCCTTGATATGTGTGTTAAGTGATTTCAGAGATTACAGGGCAGGAATAGATTAGAGGATGGAAAGGAAGCATGCAAAAGTGGAAGGAATACAAGAAGTTTGAGAAATTGCAAAGTTGTCCAGCCTGACCTCTCTGCACTCAAACGACTATAACTTTAGCTGCAGAGGTCCAAACGACGCGGTTCCAGTTGCGTTGGAAAGCTAACGTCCGAGGCTTCGGTTTGATATATAATACGCCATAGTTGCCCTAATGCTAGGTGACGCGACCGCGTGACCCATGCGGCCGCGTCGCAGTAACGAAAATCAGCTTGTTTGAATTCACAACCAGCAAATTCTGGGCTGTTTCTAACCCAGTTTGCGGCCCAGAAAACATATATTAGAGGCTATAAAGTGGGGGAATGCATCCATTCTTGCACAAGCTTTCACAATTCACAATTTTAGGAGTAGATGTAGTTTTTAGAGAGAGAGGTTCTCTCCTCTCTCTTAGGATTAGGATTTAGGACTTCTCTTAGTTTTAGAAGTGACTCTCAATCCAGGTTCAATGTTCTTTTATTTATTTTTTCAATTTAATTTATGAACATCCATGTCAGATTCAAGTTCTTTTGTTAATGCAATTTGAGGTATTTCAGTTTAATATTGCTTTCTTTTATTTACATGATTATTGCTTCCCATCTGAAGGCATTCCTATTCCAGTAGATTTGCTTTTCCCCTTTTGGTTTTGGTTAAGAAATCAGTAACTCAGGAGTTATCCAATTCAACAGCATAATTGATAATTGTTATCTTTCCAATTGAGTTGAACTTCAATAATCCCAATCTTTTCTTAGGAAATAAATATGATTCGAAGATCAAACCAATTTATCCCTTGACTTTCCTTTGCTTTAGTAAAGGTCAACTAAGTGGAATTAAGATTCAACTTTCATTATTATTGATAAGGATAACTAAGTCTGGACTTCCAATTTCTCATACCTTGCCAAAAGTTTATTTTATAGTTATTATTATTTTATTTTACTTGTCATTCAACTAACTTTTTACCTTAATCCAAAACCCCAATTTACAAGACTCATAACCAATAATAAGAACACCTCCCTGCAATTCCTTGAGAAGATGACCCGAGGTTTAAATACTCGGTTATCAATTTCAAAGGGGTTTGTTATTTGTGACAACCAAAACGTTTGCATGAAAGGACTTTTGAAGGTTTAGAAACTATACTTGCAACGAGGATTTATCCGCAAATTTCTAGACCACGCAAAAGTTCCTCTCATCAATGTCGCACCTTCTCAAACTCTCTTTCTATATCTTTTTGTTTTGACCAAGCCTGAGACTACCAAAAAGAAAGCTTCTTGGGTTTCTTTCAAGTCTGCCCAAGGGCACAAAGTGTTTTCTAGGTACGATGAGTCTTTTAGGGATTTTAAGAATTACTTTTTTAAGGTCCGAGCTGTTCAGGGAGATCGACCATTTTTCTTAGAGTCGAATGGTGAACCAGCCTTCCCCTTATGTTGGCAAGAGAAAGTTGTAGTATCTAGATATACGTGGGAGATGCTAGATGAGGTTGAACAGGCCTTTGTAACTATGTTGGAAGATATTTGGGGGGAACCTCTTCATCTCGATACAAAGAGATTTTTGGGAGACCCCTCTCTTGTCCAGGCTGAGCTGGGTAGTGACTGACTTCTTTTTACTTTGTTTTCTTGCTTTTTGTTTTGGCTTCTTCCAGTTTTGTAACTTGTTTTACTATTTATTTTTCAGAGATGGTGAAAAATAATAAATCCATGAAGGCCTTTAAAAAGACGAGAAAAGCTACAGCAACCCAACATATCTCGGCTAAGGCTGTTGGGGATGGATCTTCTCATGTTCCTCCTAAGAAGCCTGTCTTGAGCACTACTGGGTCGAGGAGGGTGATTCCTACTCCTCAAGTCCATTTGGTTGATCCTCCCCAGACTTCTGCTGCCACATTTTCTCCTTCTGCCGGACCTCTTCCAAAAAGATAGAGGACTGTTGAGCATTTTAATCTGGATGCCCCTGACTTTGATGCTGTCAGGTTTGTTGATCAACAAATTGCTCCTTATAGTGTTATTCCTACTGACGATGTCTCCCTCCTTCGTCATTTGGACTTCATTACCCGGAGTAGTATTAAGATGGCACATATGGGGCAGCTTTATACCGAACTACCAGGATCTTCCTATTCATGCATCGAAGGCTTTTATGGAGGAGGCCAAATCAGAGTTCGACCGAATCAAGGGTTTGAAGGAGGAGCCTGAGGTGAAGGTGGCGAAACTGGAAAAATAGTTGGAGGGTGAGAAGACTCGGGCTACTGCCGCTGTGGCTTCTGTGAAGCTGGCTAAGGGTATGGCACTGAAGCATAAGGAGAGCTACGTCTTGACTTATGGTGAGATGATGGATCTTAAGGAGAGTTTAGAATCTGCTCAAGCTGGCTATGCCGAGCTCCAGGGTCATCTTGTAGGTAGTGTGAATGCTGCTTATGAGAATTTAAAGGCTCAGGTTTGAGTTCTTGTGCCCGAGCTTGACTTTACCCTATTCAGTTTGGACAACACTGTAGTGGATGGTAAGATTGTCCCTGATGGCTCAGATGATGAGGATGATACAGATCCACCTCCTGTGCCATCCACCAAGGCTTCTATTGCTCCGACCTCATCAACTCCTACAGCCGAGGTCGACCACCCTGATTCGGATCCTGATGTTTAGATCCTAAATCGGGCAGATGGGACTGTTGATGCTGTTCCCCTTCAGACTCATCCTCCTTCACCCCGAGATGCTGCCACTGGGGAGTCTTTGAATCCTTTATAATTTTCTTTGATGTATTATGGATAGCCCGGTTTGTGGACTTTTAAACTCTTATTTCTGTAATTGGTGGTCTCTTTGACTTCAGATATTTTAGTTGCTTTTCTTTTAGCAACTTAGAAAAAACAAAGTAGTTTTTAAGCTTCTTGGGGTCGACTTCAGGCGGCCTCTTGAGTTTATTATAGCAACTTTGTTTCTTTTGTGACATGCTTGTCTGAATCTTTTTTACACTTTTCTGGAATCTTGTGATTGTTGGAATATTGCTGTCCGACCTCTTTTGATTGCCTTTGTGCTTTTCTTTTCCTGCCTTAGTTGGAGCTAGCTTTGTTCAACTAGTCTTCTTCACATTTTATCATACAGTACTTGTAGATTGATTTTTATTGAGGTCGCGGCTTTCTGGGTCTGACTTGAGTCCCTTATAGCGCATGCCTTCTGTCGATCGATTTCTTTGTGAATTATTTTTAGTAATCCCTCGGGGTTTACTTTTTATAACTTTGTAGCTTTAGGTCCGAATTCTGCATATCAGTCCCTTCTAAGTTATTTTGGTAATCCATTTTATTTGGACCTTTGTCAGGTCTGTTTTGTGGATTACTTTGTATAACTTTTTGTAGCTTTGTTAGGCCGACTTCGTCATCTCGGTCCTTTCTAAGTTATTTTTAGTAATCCATTTTGTTCGAACCTTGGTCAGGTCTCTTTTATAGATTTCTTTTTATAACTTTTGTGATTTTGTTGGGCCGACTTCTTCATGTCGGTCCCTTCTAAGTTATTTTTAGTAATCCATTTTGTTCGGACCTTGGTCAGGTCTCTTTTATAGATTACTTTTTATAACTTTTGTGTTTTGTTGGGCCGACTTCTTCATGTCGGTCCCTTCTAAGTTATTTTTAGTAATCCATTTTGTTCGGACTTTGGTTAGGTCTCTTTTATGGATTACTTTTTATAACTTTTGCGATTTTTTTGGGCCGACTTCTTCATGTCGGTCCCTTCTAAGTTATTTTTAGTAATCCTCTTTTTTAGGGCTGGCCAGGCCTCTTTCTAGGTATTTACTTTTTATAACTTTTGTTGTGGTAGTCGACTGGTCTGACTTCTTTATGTCGGTCCATCTTTAAGTTATTTCTAGCAACCCATTTTTACTAAGACCTCGTCAGGTCCTTTCTTATGGATCACTTTTTGATAACTTCTTACATTATTCTATTTTTGTCGACTGTCATCTTGCCGATATTATAGAAATTGAGTTTGATCCTTGCTTGGTTGACCTTTGATGAATTCAGTTTTTATCTTCGTTGGTCTTTATCGTGATCGAGCAGTGAGTTTGGTTTTCACTTTTTGCCGATCTGTAGCTTTATAATCGGGCGATGAATTTTTTGCATTTTAGATTAATGCGTCTTGGTAAAGAGGATTTATAGAAAATCTGAAAAAACTTTATTCAAAATAGAAAATATGCAAATATATACATGTGGGTGTTTTTCCTTCTAAGTCAGGCAATTTTATAGATCTTGGCTTGGTGCCTCGTTAAAAAACCTTTTCAGGAAAAAGAGTGCACCTTGGCCTAATATCTTTATTACCTCTAACTATAATACCTTCTTAGGTTGTAATCATGCCACAATCTTGGTAGCTCTCGCCCTTCTAGTTTGGACACCCTGTAGTAGCCTTTTCCCAATACCTCTGTGACTCGGTAGGATCCTTTCCAGTTAGCTGCTAGCTTCCCCTCTCCTGGTCGACTTGTTCTGATATCATTTCGGATTAGGATGAGGTCGTTGTTGGCAAAGCTTTGCTGTACTACCTTCTGATTGTATCCTGAAGCCATTCGACGCTTTAACGCCTCTTCCTTGATCCGAGCTCTTTCTAGGATTTCTGGAAGTAGGTCGAGTTCTTCCCTTTGAAGTTGGGAGTTGGCCTCTTTACTGTAGTAGATTACTCTAGGCGATCCTTCTTCGACTTCCACTGGGATCATTGCCTCCATTCCATAAGCTAATCGGAAGGGTGACTCCCTTGTTGTGGAGTGTGGAGTTGTCCGATATGCCCATAGGACTTGTGGGAGCTCTTCAGCCCAGGCTCCCTTTGCATCTTGTAATCTCCATTTTAGCCCGGCTAATATGACTTTATTAGCAGCTTCTGCTTGTCCACTAGCCTGGGGGTGTTCTACTTATGTGAATTGGTGTTTTATGTTCAGGTCGGCCACTAACTTTCTAAAGCCTGCGTCTGTGATTTGAGTGCCATTGTCTGTGGTAATGGAGTATGGAACCCCAAACCTTGTGACAATGTTCCTATATAGGAATTTCCGACTTCTTTGAGCAGTGGCGTTAGCTAAGGGCTCTGCTTCAATCCATTTTACAAAATAGTCTACCCTTACGATGAGGAACTTGACTTGTCCCGATCCTTGAGGGAAGGGACCGAGGAGATCGAGTCCCCACTTTGCAAATGGCCAGGTGAGGTTACGCTGATGAGCTCCTCTGGTGGGGTGATGTGAAAATTGGCATGTTTCTGACATGGTGGACATGTCTTCACAAAATTTGTTGCTTCTTTTTGTAAAGTCGGCCAATAGAATCCGGCCCGGAGCACTTTTTTGGTGAGAGCTTGTGCTCCGAGATAGTTGCCACAGATACCACTGTGTATTTCTTCTAAAACTTCCTTTGTGTTAGAAGTCGGTACACATTTCAACAAGGGTGTTGAAATCCCTCTTTTATATTGAGTGTTGTTTATGATGGTGTAATATTGTGCCTCCCGTTTTAACCTTTTTGCCTCCTTCTTATCTATGGGGAGTGTTTATATTTTGAGTTAATTAATTATAAGAGTCATCCATCCTTGATCTAGGCCTGTTATGGCCTGGATCGTTTCTTCTTCTGAGATAGACGGGTTCTGCAGTATCTCCTGAATGAGGCTTCTATTATTGCCCCCTGGTTTGGTGCTGGCTAGTTTTGAGAGTGCATCAGCTTGAGCATTCTGTTCCCAGGTTTGTGGCGGACCTCGTATTTCCCGAGTTGTCCAAGCTATTCCCTGGTTTCGTCCAAGTACTTTTTCATGGTGGGATCCTTGGCTTGGTAGCTCCCTGTTATTTGCGAGGTGACTACTTGTGAGTCATTGAAGATGATAAGCTTTTGAGCTCCAACCTCCTTAGCCAACTTCAAACCAGCTAGTAATGCCTCATTTTCAGCCTAATTGTTTGAGGCAGGGAACTCGAACTTAAGGGAGAGTTCGATTTGGGTTCCCTGATTGCTTTTTATTATTATGCCTGCCCCGCTCCCAGTTTTGTTCGAGGAGCTGTATACGTAGAGATTCTATGCTGTAGGGATTTCTGGGGTGTCAGTAAACTCTACAATGAAGTTGGCCAGGTACTGTGATTTGATGGCTGTCCGTGCTTCACATTGAATGTCGAATTCAGACAACTCGATTGCCCATTGTAAGATTCTTCCTGTCAAATCTGTTTTCTGTAAAAAGCCATTTATGGGCTGGATGGAAATCTTATTGCTGATCCGGCTATAAATCTGGACAAGGCTGCTAATCTTCCATTGAGTTGTCGTACTTCTTTGACACAGGTCGCGCTCTTCATGTCGAGTATAGCCTGGTGATAAACCACTATTTTATGATTAATCTTGTGCTCAATTGAGTGTTTTTATCAATTCTTCACTCACTTAATCATATTATTTGCATGGTTTTACAATTCCTTCTTTATTCTGTGATATATGTGAAAACATGTTTCCTAGACCTTAAAACTGTTAATTTTAATTATCCTTTATTACCATTTGATGCCGTGATCTGTATGTTAAGTATTTTCAGGCTTTATAGGGCAAGAATGGCTTAGAGGACAGAGAGGAAACATGCAAAAGTGGAAGGAACACGCGAAAATAGAGTTTTGAATAAAATGGCAGCGACGCGCACGCATGGACGATGCGGACACGTGCCTCGCACAGAACACAAGCGACGCGTACGCGTGACTGATGCGCACGCGTGGCAAGAAAAATCTCCAAATGACGCGCACGCGTGACAGACGCCACGTGTAGAAAATTGCAGAAGTCGCCCCCAACGATTTCTGGGCCACTTTTAGGCCCAAATCCAAGCCCAGAAACACAGAATAGAGGCTGGAGAATGAGAGAATCGAGAGATACTTCTCATTATTCACAATTTTTGGTTTTAGATGTAGTTTTTTTAGAGAGAGAGGCTCTCTCTTCTCTCTTAGATTTTAGGATTTAGGATTTCTCTTAGTTTATGGTTCATTCCTTCTCAATTCCAAGTTCAATTTTCCTTAATTTAGTTTCTTTTCTACTTTTAATTGTCTTAGTGTTCTACTTTATCTATTTCCCCTATTGATTACTTATGTTGCCAAATTGATTTATGGATTCTTAGGTTTAATTTAATTTTCTATTTAATACAATTCGAGGTATTTCAGATTTATGATTGCTTTCTTTTATTCATGATATAAACAATATGGATTTTCCCCTTTTGGCTTTGGTTGAGTAATTGGTGACACTTGAGTTATTAAACTCAGTTATTGATTGAAAATTGGAATTTGCTGATTGATTTGGATCCCTCTAAAGCTAGTCTTTCCAAAGGAGTTGACTAGGACTTGAGGAATCAAATTGATTAGTCCACTTGACTTTCCAATATTTAGTAAGAGTTAACTAAGTGGGAGCAATAAACAATTCTCATCACAACTGATAAGGATAACTAGGATGGGATTTCCACTTCTCATACCTTGCCAAGAGCTTTATTAGTCATTATTTTAATTCCTTGCCAATTTATTTTCCTGTTCCCTATTTCAAAAACCCCAAAATATACCTTTTCCCATAACCAATTATAAATCATACTTCCCTGCAATTCCTTGAGAGACGACCAGAGGTTTAAATACTTCGGTTATAAATTTTATTGGGTTTTGTTACTTGTGACAACTAAACTTTTGTACGAAAGGATTTTCTGTTGGTTTAGAAACTATACTTACAACGCGATTACTTTTACAAATTTCTTTACTGGCAAGAATCTAGTTCGTCAAAATGGCGCCGTTGCCGGAGAATCGCAATTGTGTGCCTTATTATTGGTTATTGTAAATATTTTCTTTTGCTTGTTTGTTTGTTTTTGTTTTTGTTTTTAAATTTTATTAGTTACTATGAGTTCTCACCCATGTCGCTTTGAGTTTGGTTCCAATGTTGTTGTAAGGAATGGAAGCTATAATAGGAACACGCATCAAGGTCAAAACAATCAAAGATGGAAAGAGCCACGAGAATCTGATCAACCCTTTCGGCAACAACACTTTCCAAAGTACCATGGACAATGACCATTCCACGATGTATACCCAGACAATAGTTATGGTGGACCCCTTCGTGACAAACCACCTCCACCAAATTACTATGGTCACGAGCCATTCCGAGGTGCATACCAAGATGATAGATATGGTGGACCCCCTTGTAGTTACCAACAAGCCCCATCATATGCCTATGAACCACCTCCTCAACATAGCTTTGAACCACCATACTCACAAGCCACCCACAACCATCCACCTCCATATGACCCTAACCCTTATCCACCCTAATTCCAAGCCAATTACTCCTAAGAACCACCACTTCCATACGCACCATACCCATATCCAACAGGACAAGAATCAAAGGATTGTCTCAAGGAAACAATGAACCAATTTCATCCAACTCTTCACCAATTGGAGCAAGCAATAAATTGATTAGCCTCCCAATGTTCGGACATTCAAGGAACCCCCATGGCTTCATGTGGAGAATCTAATGAAAAACGTAGCATGAAGGAGATACTAGAAACTCCGGTGGACAGTAAGGAGCATGACTTTGTACTTGAACAACTAGAGGAAGTTAGAATTTTCGAAGAAGAAGAATTGATTGAAGACTTAGGAGACGCTAAACCTCCATGGGAATCAAGAGTTATAAAGGATTCTGCCAAGAAATTTGCAATCGATGCTAAGAGGGATAGTGCACAACCCCCAAAGCATGTACCTTATGAAGAAGTGAACGGAACAGATCAAGAAGCAAATTTCCTTGGTAATGATAATCATGAATCAAGCTCTCCTAGTAATGAACTTGCATTTGCAAGTGAATTCTTTGAGATTGTAGAATCTTCCCCAAGTGAATACGAAGATGATGTGGAGGTAGACTTTTCTCAACCTCCAACTTATGACTTGAGTGATGAAGAAGAAATCGAAGACTTTGATCAGGACGTGGTTGCAGTTGAAGAGGTTTGTAAGGAAGTGGAATTATTCATAGAAGAATACAAGGGAGTGGAGCTTGATAGACCACTGGAAACACCTCTCCCAAGGCCATTACCACCCAATACAAACTTCAAGTGGGTAAAATCCTTAGCCTTTGTCTTTACTTTTCCACTTGAATATGGTTTGCTTGAAACAGATGGCCAGCTTAGGGCTCTTTGCGGCTTTAAGAGTAAGAGGGAGATGGTTCGTACTAGGAATTGGTATGCAAGATTCAATATGGTTCCATGCTCCAATTTGAAGTGCAAGGATTGGTGTAGAGCTCAATTGTATGGGTCTAGGAAACTGTTTGGATGCCTCAGTGAGAATACGTATTGTGTAACGACCCAACTTCCAGCATGTCTAGATCATACTAGAAATCGAATGTTACCAACTTGTTTTTCCTTTTTGTATTATTAATTAATAAATATAAGCCTGTACGTTGTTAAAACCCCGCAAATTTTACAAGTAAATTTTTTTTAACAAGAATAATTTAAAGTCGCATACCTTCCATATATCAAGGGACAATTAAACATTCACATACATAAGACAAAAGATAACAGAATATGGAACAACACACTATAATATACATCATGTTACAGAAGTGGTTCAGTTATGTAAGCATAGAGCTATGGTACAGCACCCCTAAGTCAGTGACTCATATAGTATATACATATATGTACATAAGACGCCCCAGGGCCTGGCCTGACCAAAAGCCCCTAAGCTGGCACCCAGGCTAGCCTAACTTTGATATATGCCTATTCCCTCTAATCATGCTAACAAAAGTGAGGGAGACACTCTAATGTACTGAAGTTAGACTAGGCGTCTCAAAAAGTCTCCTCAATCCTGGTCTAGAGTACCTCACGGAAAATCACCGGGCGAATGGTGATGCTCGCCTGCTGGCGCCTCACCTAGCTCATCGTCATCGCTGTCAGAGGAGATAACTATGAAGTTAGGATCTTCCTCTGGATCTTCTTCTTCCTCGTCCTCTTCTTCTGCCGGAGTGATAGCAGAGGAACCACTGCTGGCCACAGGAACCATAAAAGGATAGCTACCAAACAAAATAAAGTCGGGAGAAGGAGGTGGCGCCTCCATGATCTGATCATACTCATGTCCCTGCTGCTCATCAAAGACAGGAGGCTCGATCGGCTCAGGTAAAGGATCAAGCTCGGGTGGTAACACAGGAACACCCCACTCATCAAGGACAAAGGGTGCAGGAGGTGCCTCATGGATATGCTGGGCAGGTATAGGCTCATCAAGTAGAGGAGGTTCAGGTGGAGGAGGATAGTCAGGTGGAGGTGGCATCTGCTCCTCAAGATGAGGTATCCCAGGTTCGCCGGGGTGTAACCAAGATAAAGGAAAGTCATAGGGTGCATCAGGATTAAAGTATGCTGTCCTAATAGGGTACTGGAAAGATCTACCACGAACTACATAATTACGGATACGAGGTACCGCACAGTAGATGTAATACTCACCACGCACCGGGTCCTCGTGGATGTACGGTAGATCAATCTCGTAGAATAGGACTCCCGTGTCCATCTGTAGAGGTGTAAGGGGTAAGAACTGGGGAGTTCTTAGTAAGGTCGGGGTTTACAGTTAAGTTCGTTTATAATGTCCGTGGTCATAGAAGTATAAATAAATATAGAGTAATATGTACATAACAGCAACATAAACTAACACATGAACAAGAGAGAAAATAGGATGTAAATGCACATTCACACATTAATATGCAATCACACAGTTATGCTCAAACAAACAAGGAATAGAACAAGAACACAAGAAGATAAGCAATAAATAATGCACAAACAAGTATGATGCATGTCTGTCCCTACTGCAGGTAATGAGCTCATTTGTCGGTTTCGACCCACACCCGACGCAATCCGACCCTCCAAGTCAGATAAGGCCTTCCCAGAACTTAATCCCAGATTAAGTACCACATACCCTCTACCAAGTGCTCTCGACTTGCAGGGCTGGTATTTGCTCAGGTCTCAATATACCGCAGGTATACAAGTCAGGCCTCTACCAAGCATTCAGCTTGCAGGGCTGGTACTACTCTACCGCAGCCTGTCTGGGAAGAAACATCACAATACGGGCGTCCCCGCACAACATTCACAAGCATTGCCCGAAGGCTCATAATTCACATATAACCATACTTTCCATCATTTAGCAATCATCATAAATCAAGCATTACAACATCACAGAAAGCTCATTTTACAATTCTCTGTTTACTCTGTAAGGTCAGGTACACAGCTATATCACTTTTAACTCCTTTTCTTTTTAACTTAAACACAGGTTTCAAAATCTTGTTTCTTTACCTCATATACCTCTATATCTTCTCTTATACCTCTTCTTAGGTGTTTAGTAAAGGAAATTAGAGAATTCTAGACTCAAATCTGCCTTCCTGAGGCTTTCAGGGAAAACTGTCTTTTTATCAATATTTTATTATTATTAATAAAATAATATTATTATTAAAATAATATTATTAATAAAATAATATATTAATATTTTATTATTAAAATAATAATATTTTATTTAACTTTCAAAAATTGCATTTTGACCCCTGGACTTCTTGGAAATTGCACTTTGACCCCTATAACTTTTAATATTTGCACTTTAGCCCCTCAACTTTTGATTAATTAATTTTCAACCCAAACTTTTTAATAATTGCATTTTGACCCCAAAACTCCTTGAATACACGTTTTCATGTTTTTCCAAAAACCAAAAACATTTTTTTTAAAAAGTTCATCAGATTTCTGCTTGATTTTTAACTAGTTTTTCAATCTTTTCGGAAACCGATTTGAACCCGATTTTTATCAAACCAAAGAGAAAATTTTCAGCCATCAAATACACATCAAATAAGCATCAAAAATCATTATTTTCATAGCTGGAATGTCACGTTTTCCAGCAGCACCAACAGCCACTTCAAAACCATCATAAACATGATTTTCAAGCATTAAACAACAAGTTTCCATGATCAAACCATCACACAAACACCCAAAATCAAATCTCAAGCAACAAGATCTGGTTTAACACTTCAAGAACACAGCCAATCATTGACTAATTTACCAAACCTTACCTCCTTTGCTGCTGTCCGAGATTGCACCAAAAACAAGCTTCCAGAAGCACTTTTACGCCTATTTTAACATCAAAAACAACTTTAGAATCTTATGAACCATGAAGGCTGAAGCTTCATGATGATGAAAAGAAGGTTTTCCTCATCTTAAGGTAACTAGAAATCACGTTTTCTTGGAGCTTTTGGTGATTGAATAAGAGATCCTAAGAAAGAACATGAAGAAAACATCATTAACTTAAGGAACCACCATGGCCGAATCTTCAAGGAGGAGGAGCAGCCTTCATACCTTGATTTACTCCATGAAAAGTGACATAGAAATGAAGAGGAGGAAGAGGTGAACACTTTGGTAAGATTATATTTTTGATAGGGGTTTCGGTTTGAGAAAGAACAGAGAAAGTAGCTCAGGTGTTCATGGAAACTTCATGGTTTTCTTTCATGGTGTTCTAAGCTTTTCCAAGAACAAAAACGATAGCCAAGCTGTCCAAGGGAGGCCGTGGCTTTTGGATGATAATTATCCAAAAGTTACTTGTCAAAATATCTCAGGAAAGGATAATTACTAAAGCTAGATGTATTAGAACTTAAGTAATTACACTACTAATGGATAAACATTAAGTTACTTAGTGTAAATGACACTAGTAACTGGATAATCATAAGAATAAAAGATATATAATGAAGCATTAGCAGTGCTAAGTTCATCTAAAAATGCCGGTATTATCGGTTACCAGTAGATTTCAACCTCAGTTATTATATTACTAAACATAGATCAATATTAATCACATTAGAGAAGATAATAATATAATATTCTGAATAAAATAATAATATATGAATATTATATTAATATAATTTTTCTCTCGAAATTCGTGACCGGCTCGTCACATAGAGACTAACCACGGAAATCAGAATTTTGAAAATTCGGGCCCGAAGTGGCTCAAAAACGCAACTCTTCGCGACGTGCCTACTTAAATTAGGAGAGGTGTCCTGTGCAATCAAGCTGCTGACTCAGCAGCTTGATGACGTAGCACCTGTGCAGTGGAGGTGCTTATATGCATAGAAATTCCTAAAAATTCTATAAAAATTCTGTTTGATCCCGAAAAAGTGCCGTTTCTTCGGGGCTAGGCCGTTACAGATTGCTTACCACCCGGTTGGAACAAAGATGGTCAACAAGAAGACGGGTACAAAAGCAAGGTTTGGGATCCTGGAATTCATTTTGATAATCAATACCCCTGGAGCCTGAAAACCTACTTTAATTTGCTCGAAGGCTTTACATGCCTAGTTTGGGACCCCGGAGGCTATTAGAATTGCAAATGTTGGTGGAGATTTCTGGATGAGTTCAAGCACAAGCCACCATTACAATGAGCTCTTCGAATGTCCAACTTAAGGACTTTAACTAAAAGTGCTAAGAGGGAGACAACCCACCATGGTATGATCGTTCCTTTTTAATTTTAATTTTATTTTGTTTTGTTTGTTTTTAGTTTTATTTTATTTTATTTTCCCTAGTTTTATTCATAACATCCGCATCAGCATCTGCATTTTGTATTCTGCATATTCTATAAAAAAAAAGAGCCCAGACCATACGTGCGCGTAGGCCACGCGTGGGCATCGATCTCAGATCGGCGTCTCCATCCAACGCCTAGAAAGTTGGGCTGGAATCATGCGGCTGGTGTGTGATGAGCACCAATTGGCCACGAGTGCGCGTCCATGACGCGTACGGATCATTTTTATTTACACACACCACGCGTGGGCATGCGTGACGCGTACGCCAGATTTGAAACAGAGAGTTGCGCCAAAACGATGCCGGATTCGTACGTTTAGCACAATTCTAGTCGACGCGTACACGTGCTTCACGCAGACGCGTCCTATCCACCTAGCCCTCTTCACGCGTTCGCGTCAATGATGCTTCCGCGTCATTTCAATTTTACTTCATCCACGCGCATGCGTGACCTACGTGTACGCGTGGATTTAAATTCCCTAACCCCCATCTGATGCGGAAACCCTAGCCCCAACATCAATTCCCCATCCCCTTCCCCAACGTTCCATCCCCATCTCCTTCCCTCCCCTTCTTCCATTGCAGCCAAGCCCACTACCACCGCCACACCCAGACCGCCACCCATACCACCGTCAACAAGCCCTAGCCTCACCGTCCTCAGCCCACTCCCCCTCCTTCTCTCCTTCTTCTTTTCCCTATCCCCCTTTCACCCCCTGCCCCGTTGCCAACCCAACCCCGCCGCGGCACCCTATCGCCGACCACCACCGCCCCAATGCCACCCTCCCCTCCTCGCCCCTCCCATTCTTCTCTTCCTCTCCCTATCCCCCTTTCACCCCTACCTCTACCCGAACTACCGCGGGCATCCCAGCGCCGCCGTGCCGCCCACCCGCACCACCGTACCCACACCCTCTTTCTTCGTTCAATTTCTTTCACTGCCCACCAGGTTCCACTACACTCCGATTCCTTTTCCGTTCAAGTTAGTTAGTTTGCATATTTTAATTCTGTTAAATTTAGGTTAGTTAGTTATGCATGTTCGTAGTGAATTTTAGGTGGTTAGGTAGCTAGGATGTGGTTAGTGGATTTAGTCTGATAGTTGCACCGTTCTTGCTGCTTGCTTTATCTGTTTTGCAATTTTAAAATTGCTGTGCTGTTGATGCTGCTAATATACTATTCATTACTGTTTAATGCTGTTTTGATATTATTCCACCTAAATTGCATTTCTTGCTGCAGATTGAATTTGTTTTTCTGAATTCATGTGACTTGCTAATTGTTACTCTTTTATGTACTACTTTACCGTCATATGAACTAAATTTTTGCTGCTGTTTATTACCCGGGAACGTTCAATTTATAGCCGGCATGCTGCCAAAATTTTGAAAAAAAATTTTTGCTCGTTATCAATTGCTAAATTTACCATAGAGAAAGCTGGCTGCATTTAAGAATCATTGCTTCTTGCTATTTTATTGACTCACTCGCTTGATTCCTATGAATTTACACATGGTTATAGTGTTTTTAACTGATAAGGACTTCGTAGGATTTCCTGAATGCTTGATTGAGTTTAGAATTAGCCAACCGCTTTGCCTTGCTTTATGCTTCCTGATTCATTGATTTTTTGTTTTTCTTGCTATCTTTCACTCACAACATTTATCTGGCTGTTGATTCCGCTATTTGTTTTTCCGGGAACGTTCCTCTTACTGCCAAAATACTGCCCAATTTTTATGAAACCTGTTTTCCCCATCTTCCACTCATGAATTGACTTTGGTGCTATTTGAAATTGTGATTTATATGGTTTACACCACAGCCACTTCATGAGTTGCTGGGCTAGTACTCCCTTTCCTTTTGGTTCCCTTTTCATTTGAAGTGCATTGTTGATGATTATATTCCTTTTTATGCTTCTTGCTTTACATGCTTTATCATCAATAATCTGCATTGTATGCTTGAATGTGAGCTTGCTTGTTCCTAATCCTTTTGCACTTCTAGGAACTACATTACCATGCCACTAATTCTAACCTACTTCTTTGGCTTTCAATTTAACTGACTATTGACTTAACTGACTTTTAACCCGTTTCAAGGCATGTTAATTGTTGTTTCCTGACAAACAAGCATTCTGCATCTCCTAGTTTTGGATTGTGATTTTTAAATTGAATCCTATGAATTTTATCTGGCATTCAGTCCAACATTCTACATCTATCTAACTCACTTCATTCTTTGGTTTTCATTCCTCTTTTACTCTCTATGCTTATATTGCTTGAATACTATTTGCCTTCCTGTTTTCCTGCTTTAGTTTAATAAATTGTATCCTGAAACCTCTGCTTTTCAAGATGTTAGATCCAAAAGGGAAAGGAAAAGCTAAAGCAGGCACAGGCAAAAGAAAAAGAGGAGAATCATCTACCATTATTTTAGATATACTACATGATGTTTCATGGCGCGAGAAAAACTTTACTCCGCAAGAAAAGGCAGATCAATTAGTGCCTGCAACTGATCTGATCAAGTTCGCAAACCGATATTGTGAACTGAAATATGAGGTCTTTGGGACTAACAGGCACCTATATTTGGAAAAGACCCTCAGAATTTCAGCTGAACTACAACAAAACACTACAGAACAGATAAAATAGAGAGGCTGGTTCTTTCTATAAGGGAATTTGACTGAGGTTAATGCATCTTGGGTCAAGAAATTTTTCTACAACTATTTTAAAATGACCTTGGATGCAGTACAGCTCAGAGGAAAACATGTTTTAGTTACTGAGGAGGCAATTGAAGATATCCTCTATTTCCAGCCTTAGTCAGATGAACCGGATGGTTACCAGAAGGCTGAGGAAGATATGAGGTTTATGCGTTTTGATTGGGAAGCAGTGAAGCACACACTGTCCTATGGGTTATGGGTTAGTCAACAGTGAACCCAAAAGGCATAAAAATTATTTATCTAAACGATGAGGCTCGGCTGTGGCAACAAATTCTGAGCAACTATGTGATGCCGAGCACTCACAAGACTGAGGTGCCAGCTGCCATGATTACTCTTATCTGGTGCGTGATGGAAGGTAAGGACCTGTACCTTCCCCAATTTATGCGGCACTCCATGGCTAAAGTCCATGTTAGAGGCACTATGCCCTTCCCATATCTGATTACCCAGTTGGGCCGCCGAGTTGAGGTACCCTGGGAGCCTGAGGATGAAAAGCCACCAGCCGCCGACTGCAAGAAGATCATCCCACATGGCAAGAAGTTCACAGCTCTGGGCTACCGACCACCTTCTCTTACTGCCTCCGCTGACACCGCCACATCTTCTGCTGCCCCTTCAGCACCTGCTGCACCACCCACACCCACGGCACCCTCACCTGCATCAGAGCCCATTTACCACCTAGTGCACCGACTATTCGAGCGTCTAGATCAGATGGAACGCCGTAACCAGCATCGATATGAGCGGTCTGAGCGTCGCAGCAAGCGATGCTACGAGCATTTAAAGCTGATGATCAGGTCGGGAGACACTGACATTCCCTCCGAGCCTGACACACCATCAGAGCCATCTGAGGAGGAGGCGGATGAGTAGGAGGACGATGCACGGGCAGAGGATGAGCAGTCCGAGCACCAGCAGGCAGCGCCCCAGCATGAGGAGTCCCAGCAGATACAGCCGGCAGATCCACAGGTCCCTATACAGACAGAGCCTCCAATTCAGTAGGCAGATACCCAGGCACCCACACACCCTACAGAGCCAACAGAGCACCTTTCCGAAGACGACGCTTCTTCACACCCCGCATGATTGAGCATCGAGGACGATGCTATTATTTAAGTGTGGGGAGGTCGCCATCTCTGGAAAATCTTATTTTGGTGAACTACTTTCGGACTCTTTTTCAACCTAATTTATTTCTTTTTCTGTATTTTTATTTATTTTATTTTATTTTATCTTATTCTTCTTCCCAGTACTTGCACATTTTATTATGCTGTATTTATGTTTATTTCTACTTTATTGCACTTTGGGCTGTATATATCTTAGATATTTAGCTTAATTTGCAGTCTTAGCTTATTAGTTGTGATATAAAAAATATGAATTATTTAGTTTAGTTTACCCCTTTTAGCATATGAGAATTTGGTTTAATTAAAAATATAGAGTAAAATAGAAATTTTTAGTTTTTTATAATGACAACAAACCACTTAGTATATATATATATATATATATATATATATATATATATTGCAATAAATGTTGGTAAATTGATAACATTTTTCGAAGAATATACTTGTTTTTATAAGAGCCATTTAAAGATTCACATTGAGTTGAATGGAAACTCTTTATTTCTACTTGCATGATGTACATAACTAATATATGGTTTGCGAGCCAAAGAACACACAACCCGTGAGTTTTTTAGCTTAATTACATGGTTACATTGTTTAACCATACATATTTTCTTTCTTGTGTGTTTTCTTCTCTATGCTTGCAATCTTTACTTTGTTCCACTCTATATGTCCAATATAGAATGAATTTACATACTTGCATATGATTGAGGCCATTACCTGTTTTTGCTCACCTATCCCAAATAAGCTTACCTTTTACGTCACCCTTGTTAGCCACCTTGAGCCTTTTAATCCCCATTTATTTTGTTCCATAACCACATCACTAGCCTTAAGCAGAAAAACAAATTAAATATCCCAAATTGGATCCTTGGTTAGCTTAAGATAGAGATTGTGTATCCACCAAGTGTGGGAAAACTGTGGGAACATGGGATGATAGGAAAGGCATTCAAGTGATAAATTACCTGGAATTTGGGTGCATGCCCATGCGAGACTTGAATGCACATAGGATAAAATTAAGTAAATAAATAAATAAGGAGACAAAATTACCCCAATAATGAGTTTAGTAAAAAGATTAATGCACATAGGATAAAATTAAAAATAATTTGATGCATGAGTATGTGATAAGAAAGTTGGAAAATTAAAATTAAAAATAATTTAAAGAATTGTATAAGAGTTTGTATATGTTAGGTGAGATCTTAGACTAATCAAGGATTCAATCTATAGCTCACTTAGCCTTATATATATGCCCTCACCTTTACCTTAGCCCCATTACAACCTTGAAAAGACCTCATGATGTTTGCATGTGTACATTAAATATTTGTTGATTGGTTAGATGAAGAACAAAGTTTTAGAAAGAATGACTAGAGAAGAGTAGAGTGATAAACCCCAAGCACTGAGTGATTAGAGTGTATATACAAATCCAGTGAGGTTCAATAGCTCATTTCTATATATCCATGTTTGATCATTGCTTGTCTTGCAAGTTTGTGAACTCTTTTGATTTACTCAACTCAATAGTGAATATGTTTTAATATGGCTTAGCTCTTGGTTGTGCATATATGATTCCTTGAAAAATTTGACTCAATTTGACCACATGTAAGCTTTGTATATCTAAGTGGATAGTAATTAGAGTTGCATAGATTCCACCATTCTACCTTCACTCTTTTTCAGTTTCTCTTGAATTTAGCATGAGGACATGCTAATGTTTATGTATGGGAAGGTTAATAAACCACTATTTTATGATTCATCTTGTACTCAATTGTGTGTTTTTATCAAATTTTCACCTACTTATTCACATTATTTGCATGGTTTTACAATTCCTTCCTTATTCTGTGATATATGTGAAAACATGTTTCCTATGCCTTAAAACTGTTAATTTTAATTATCCTTTATTAACATTCGATGCTGTGATTTGTATGTTAAGTATTTTCAGGCTTTATAAGGCAGGAATGGCTTAGAGGACAGAAAGGAAACATGCAAAAGTGGAAGGAACGTGCGAAAATAGAGTTTTGAAGAAAATGGCAGCGACGCGCACGCATGGACGATGCAGACGCGTGCCTCGCGCAGAACACAAGCGACGCATACGCGTGACTGACACGCACGCGTGGCAAGGAAAATATCCAAATGACACACACGCGTGACAGATGCCATGTGCAGAAAATTGCAGAAGTCGCCCCCAGCGATTTCTGGGCCCCTTTTTGACCTAAATCCAAGCCCAGAAACACAGAATAGAGGCTGGAGAATGAGGGAATCGAGAGACACCTCTCATTATTCACAATTTTAGGTTTTAGATGTAGTTTTTCTAGAGAGAGAGGCTCTCTCCTCTCTCTTAGATTTTAGGATTTAGGATTTCTCTTAGTTTTTGGTTCATTCCTTCTCAATTCCAGGTTCAATGTTCTTTAATTTAGTTTCTTTCCTACTTTTAATTGTCTTAGTGTTCTACTTTATCTATTTCCCCTATTGATTACTTATGTTGCCAAATTGGTTTACGGATTCCTAGGTTTAATTTGATTTTCTATTTAATACAATTCGAGGTATTTCAGATTTATGATTGCTTTTTTTATTCATGATATAAATAATTTGGATTTTTCCCCTTTTGGCTTTGGTTGAGTAATTGGTGACACTTGAGTTATCAAACTCAGCTGTTGATTGAAAATTAGAATTCGCTTATTGATTTGGATCCCTCTAAAGCTAGTCTTTCCAAAGGAGTTGACTAGGACTTGAGGAATCAAATTTATTAGTCCACTTGACTTTTCTTTATTTAGTAAGGGTTAACTAAGTGGGAGCAATAAACAATTCTCATCACACCTGATAAGGATAACTAGGATGGGATTTCCAGTTTTCATACCTTGCCAAGAGCTTTATTAGTCATTATTTTAATTCCTTGCCAATTTATTTTCCTGTTCCCTATTTCAAAAACCCAAAATATACCATTTCTCATAACCAATAATAAATCATACTTCCCTGCGATTCCTTGAGAGACGACCCGAGGTTTAAATACTTCGGTTATAAATTTTATTGGGTTTTGTTACTTGTGACAACCAAACTTTTGTACAAAAAGATTTTCTGTTGGTTTAGAAACTATACTTACAACGCGATTACTTTTATGAATTTCTTTACTGGCAAGAATCCAGTTCATCACCTGGCATTTATCCAGATTTGCCTCGATTCCTCTTTGTGTGAGTATGAAACCCAAGAATTTGCCAGCTTCTACTGCGAAGGTGCATTTTGCAGGGTTAAGTCGCATGCCATGCCTTCTTATAGTGTTGAATACTTGGGTGAGGTCAGACAGTAATGATTCCTCGCTTTGTGTCTTTACTAACATGTCATCCACGTATACTTCCATGACCTTCCCGATATGGTCTGTGAAGACTTCATTCATTAATCTTTGATAAGTGGCTCCTGCATTTTTGAGTCCGAATGGCATGACGATGTAGCAGTAGTTTGCTTTTGGGGTTAAGAATGAGGTTTTTTCTTGATCGGGCGGGTACATCGGGATTTGATTGTATCCCGAATAGGCGTCCATAAACGAGAGGTATTTGTATCCAGAGGAGGCATCCACCAGAGCATCAATACTTGGGAGTGGATAAGGATCTTTTGGGTAAGCTTTGTTGAGATCAGTGTAATCAGTGCACATCCGCTACTTCCCATTTGATTTTTTCACCAAGACGATGTTGGCTAGCCATAGTGGGTACTTAACTTCTCTTATGAATCCTGCCTCTAGTAGAGCTTGTACCTGTTCTTCCACAGCTTGGGATTGTTCTGGTCTGAGCTTTCTATGTTTCTGTTGTACTGGCCGAGATCCTGGGTAAACTGCCAATTTGTGGCATATTAACTTGGGGTCTATGCCCGGCATGTCTGTGGCCTTCCATCCAAAGAGGACGACATTGTCTCTTAAGAACTGTATGAGGGACTCCTTTACGTCTCCTCTTAGGATTGTGCCAATATTGGTTGTTTTATCTGAAGTATCTCTGATTTGGACTTTTTCTGTCTCCCCTTCAGGTTGTGGACAAAATTCTTCCCGCCCTCGAACTCTCCCGAGTTCAATGATGTGGATTTCTTCTCCTTTGCCTCTGAGGTTCAGACTTTTGTTGTAATAGCGGCGCGCTGTCTTCTGGTCTGCTCTTACCGTAGCGATCCCTTCTGTGGTTGGGAACTTCATGCACAGATGTGGAGTTGAGACTACTGTGCCGAGCTGATTCAGCATTGTCCGACCTATCAAGGCATTGTAGGCTATACTCACGTCGACCACGATGTAGTCTATGTTGAGTGTCTTTGACCGGTTTCCCTTTCCAAAGGTTGTGTGCAGTGAGATGTATCCAAGTGGTTGGATTGGAGTATCTCCCAACCCGAATAAGCTGTTTGGATATGCTCTGAGTTCTTTTTCCTCTAGGCCGAGTTTGTCGAAGGCGGTTTTGAATAGTATGTCAGCCGAGCTTCCCTGGTCCACCAATGTGCGGTGGAGATTAGTGTTGGCCAATATGATAGTGATGACCATGGGATCGTCATGTCCCGATATGATGCCGGCTGCGTCCTCTTTGTTGAAGGTGATAGTGGGGAGGTCGGGTGCTCCTTCTCCTCCCTTGATATGATATACTTCTTTTCAGAGGTCTTATGCGAGATAATTTGGAGATTCCTGCTCCCGCAAATCCTCCATGTATCATGTGGACATGTCTCTCCGGGGTACGAGGTGGTTGTTCAGTTCATCTAACCTCTTCGTCCCTTCTTCTTTTTCTAGGCTCTTCTGTTTTGCTTGCTAGGTACCGATCTCGTCTCCCTTCTCTCACTAATTTTTCGATGACATTCTTCAAATCGAAGCACTCGTTGGTGGGATGTCCATAGATTCGATGGTATTCACAGTATTTTGTCCGATTTCCTCCTCCTTTCTTGCTTTTGAGTGGGCGAGGTGGAGGTATCTTTTCAGTGTGGCATACTTCTCGGTAGACATCTACAAGAGACACTCGAAGAGGTGTGTAATTGTGGTATTTTTTGATCTTTTCTCCGTGCTGATCTTCTTTTTTCTTGTACTCTTTATCTTTATCTCGGGAGGAGTAGGAGAATCCGGACTTTGAAGTCTCTCCTAATCGGGAGTTTTCCTCCATGTTGATGTACTTTTTTGCTCGTTCTTGCACTTCATTCAGAGATGTGGGATGTTTTTTAGATATGGAGTGACTGAAATGTCCCTCTTGCAAGCCATTGATGAGACCCATAACGGATGCTTCTGTTGGTAAGCTTTGTATGTCCAAACATGCCTTGTTGAATCTTTCCATTTAGCTACGAAGACTTTCTCGATCCCCTTGCTTGATCCCTAGTAAACTCAGGGCGTGTTTAGTTTTGTCCTTCTGGATGGAGAATCTGGCTAGAAACTTTTTGGCTAAGTCATCAAAGCTTCAGATGGACATGGGGGGTAGATTGTTGAACCATTTATATGCTGTCTTCATCAAGGTAGTTGGGAAGGCTTTGCACCGAGTTGCATCTGAGGTGTCGGTGAGATACATTATACTTCTGAAGTTGCTGAGATGATGGCTGGGATCTGATGTACCGTCGTACGGAGTCATGTCAGGGGGTTTGAAGTCATTCGGGATTTTGGCCTTCATGATCTCTTTGGTGAAGGGGACTTGGTCCTTGTGGGAGCTATCTTCGTGGCTGGATCGAGTAGTTTTAGCTTTGAGATCGGCTTTGAGCTTTAGGAGCTTATCCTCTAATTCGTGACGTCGCCTAGCTTCCCTTCGTAGGTCTCTCTCCGCTTCCCGTTGATACTCGACCTCTTTTTCGAGTTATTTTAGACGATCCTGAAGTGCCTCCATGGCTCCCGTGTTTGGTGAATTATTGTCTTTGTTAGGTTGAGAAGTATCGTCCAGTGTAACCTCCGCGTTCTTATGTGGCGTTCTGTTCTTCAAATCAGAGTTGTGGTCGTTGTCAAGGTTGTCCGCCATGATGATGGGATGACTTCCAGGTTCTCGGTAACGGCGCCAATGTTTCGAGGGGTTACCTGAAACTGTAAGTCGATCTCGGACGAGATCTTTTGTGCTGGTCAGAGGTAACGGGTCCGGCTTGTGGGTGGTGGCCGGAGCTGTCGTGTCCGACTTGTTGGACGGGTAATGCTGCTAATCCTTTGTCACCGGAGGGTGGTGGTACTTGCAAGGGACTCCGATGCTTAAGTTAGCAAGGGTATTAAGCAGGTATTTATGTAGAATCAGAGTATGAGTTATACCTGGGTACTCCAATGTATTTTTAATAGTGTGGAGTGAACTTTCTGGAGATAAGATAGTTATTGTATCTTATCTTACCTTTGAGTGAAGTCATTTTATCTTCAAGGGAACTGCCCTTTATCTCTATAGGCTTGGGCTGCCTTTGGATTTGGGTCGTGTTCCTCTGTTTGGGCCCCTTTTGGGCTTTCTTGGTGATTTGTCTGAGTTCTTGGAGAAGAGGTTGGATAGTCCTGACCTGAAGAGGTCGGTTGACTTGTCGTTGATCATCCCGGGTAGGACATCTCGACCCAGGGTATGAACACCTCCTATTGGAGTAGATTATTTTGAGCTTAACCCAGAGTTGATCTTCTTAGTGCAACAAAATTGCCAGTTTCTTGGACTCCCACAGGAAGTGTAACACCCTAATTAGCCTAAGCCTTACCTCGTGTCATAAAGCAAAGGCTAATCAGAGGTTATGACAGTTCTAAGCATATACATATAAAATATAGAAGAATAATATAATGTCTAGAAGCCCGATGAAGGATATAGCTCAAAAACTAGGATTTGAAAAGCGTAAATCGTACTAACGAACGACTAGCTTAAAGCACAAGAAACAGATAAGATACAACAAAATATAAGTATATTATATCATAGGAAACTAGCCTCGACTAACGAAGTTTAAGACGGCTAGCCATACCCAAGTATACAGAATCATATAAAAACCTAACAGTTTAAAAATAGCTTATACAAGTTTTTCTCTGATAATACAAGCCTCTAGGCTAAACAAAATACAAAAGAGAGATGTATAAATAGATAAACCAAAAAGATTCCAAAAGAATCCAAGATCCTCCACTCCTGTCACCATCCAAAGCAACTCACCGAGGTGGGTTGCGACCTGCATCTGAAAAACACAACAAAGATATGGTATGAGAACCGGAGGTTCTCAGTACGGTAACAGTGCCCAGTGATGTAGGATATAAGACCCCGGGACGCCAAAGGCAATCCTAAGCTCCATATCCATCACAACATTCAAGCTTAAAGCATTCTAAAACAAATAAGAATAATATAAACCTCATCATAAATAAACCAGGTGATCTATCTTAAGGGAGTTCTAATTCTAAACAAACACCGCTGTCCCACAGCCTTCACCAACCTATCCTCCATGCGATCCCATCGCCACCGCCTTCCGAACCTCCTCAATCCCAGTAGAAAGCACAATTAATAACAATGCAAGTAATTCACAAGTAACAGCATACAAGGCAAGTAGATCAGGTAGGCAATTAGACATGTTATTCAATTAGGCATACAATTACGAGTCGGAAAAGCAAACACACAGGTAGAAAATGCATATGATGAATGCCTGCCCTACTGGCTGTGATATCAGATTGTCAGTTCAACTGCCAACCCGACACATCTCCATGGAGACGTCGCCCTTCAGATTTCTCATATTGGAACCCCCAAGATATAGTGCCCGGATAACTGTCAAGGTACCGGTGCCTGCACGCTCTATAAGTCCGAATGGATGCGAGCAGGATACTCTTGCCACAGACCTCACATCTCAACGCAAGCGGGATGAACCACCGCCCTTACGCCGTCACCGCTACCTCGACAGGCGGGATCCAACCGCCGTCCCTGCCAGGCGCATAGCGTCTCATATTCTCAGTAAAAACAATATTTCAGTGGTTTTCAGAAAATATTTTCAGTATACAGAGATCCATCGTTTCAATCCGAGTCCTCGATTCATCTCAACCACTGTCCATTTCACTCAGTTTCCAAGGTCAAAAGTTCATCTTTCCATATCTCGTATATCACTCATCCTCCACCCAAGGTCAAATCATTCTCAGCACGCCAGAAACCTAGGCCTCCATTTTCTAATTTATCATAAAACCATGTTCTAGAAACTTAAGTTACATCCTATGTTCCAATACTCAAAATTAAGTCCATCACTTTTAAAATGGTGTTTTAGAAGCTTTCAACCATGTTGGGAAGATAGAATAGTTAAAAACAAATAAAATTTTGAGAAACAGGACGTGTGCGGCCGCACAGGGGTCTGTGCGTGCGCACACTCCTGAGAGTTTTGAAATGTGTGCGTACGCACAAGTGTCAATTTTTTCAAGGATCTGTGCACTCGGACAACCTGTGCCAGCGCCCCCAACAGACTGACCTTCCCGACGTGTGCGTCCGCACAGGTTGAAGCTTTTCCTTAGATGTGTGCGCGCACAAGCTGTGCTGGCACTGCGAATAGAACGCACTTCCCTGCCTATGCGTGCGCACAGACGTGTACGTCTGCACAGGTTGAAATATTTGTAGGGTGTGCGTCCGCACGAGGGTATGCGCTCGCACACATCAAAAATCATGAAATTCTGCAACTTTGCAGAATTTCAGATTTTTAACACCAACTTTGAAGGATCATAACTTCCTCTACAAAATCCCAATTTTCACAAATTTTATATCGATCTAAAGAGTTTTCAAATATCTTTAATTATAAATAAATTTCAATCAATTTCAAAAATCAAGGCAAAACTTATGATCGAGCAAAGTTCACCAAAAACTCAATTTTACCAAACTTTACAATTTACACAATTTCTTACCGTACACATCCCAAACCATACTATACCATCCAAAACTCCATTTTTCATCAAGATGTACCTATTGTATCATAATACACCAACCTTACCACATTCTCCTTCTCATTTCATTATTTACAATTCCAACATCAACCATATAACACTTATGATCAAAATCACCACACACTCACCATTTCATAAATCATCATACTACAATTATCATAAGGAACCAACTTCCAATCCACACAATCATTCAACATCAACATATCATTAAAATTCATCACAATCAACCCAAAAATCATCAATTCATCATCATATAACACACCAACCATCATTTTAGTTCAACCTATCTTATTGGTCACTAGCCTATGTGTCCATGAATATTATATACTACATAGAGGAAACCGAAACCATACCTTAGTTGATTCCCCTTTATGCACCCAAATTCCAACTTAGCACAAACAAGCTTCCAACCACAATCCAAGCTTTCAAATCCACTCCAATAAGCACAATTAAGTTCCAAGAGCTCCCAAAGCCACAATAACCAAACTATATACATATAAATCACCTCAAATCAACCTAGGGTTCCAATTAAACATAAATTCACAAGGGTTTAGTGGCCCTTACCTTCTCCAACCGATTTACTAGCAAGAATCCAAGGCTAAGCAAGGATTAGAGCAAGCCTAAACACCAAGAATCACAAAAACTCATTTAATCAAAAACCCTATAAACACGAAATTTTGAGGAGAGAAACTGAGAGAGATTCGAGCTTTCCTTACCAGTTTTTTATATGGCTTTTGTAGAGCTCTTCACAAGAAACACGTAGCCGCTGACGGCATGCAAATCGGAGCTCTCTAGCTCAAGATATGAGCTTTGGAAGAAGATGATGAATAGTGCTCACTTTCTTCTCCACTTCTCCTTTCAATTTCTGATTGTGTGCTTTTTAGTGTGTTGTGATGCTGGTTGGTTCATTAATTGAGCCTTTTATATGTTGGGATTGGGCCCAACTTGGGCCCGGTCCAACCCGTTAGCGTCTTTAGCCCGTTTGGCCCAACTTCGGGCCAAACCTTTAAAATTAACGCCCGGTTTTCTATTTCTAACATTTTTCTAATGTTTTTGCCGGTTTTTACTTTTTCTCATGCGGTACAGGGCAAACTTGAACCGGTTCAACCAATTCAACTGTCGGTTCGTGGTTTTTCACGGTTTTTCGTAGAAGGCACATCTTTCGACTCAGAAAAACCCACTGAGTCCAAAAATCACCTTTAAATCCTCAAATTCTCACTCTAACTTTTCGGAATCTAATTTGGGAAATATTAATTACTAAACTAACCGGTTGATTAGTTGCGGTTCTTACATTCTTCCCACTAAATAAGGAATTTTGCCCTCAAAATTTGAATTACCTGAGAAAAGTTCGAGATAATCCTTTCGCATTTCAGATTCCAATTCCCAAGTGTGCTCTTCTACTCCTGCTCGCTCCCAAGCAACTTTAACCAATGGGACATCTTTTCCTCGCAGCTTCTTCACACTAGTGTCATCGATTCTCACTGGCGTTACTTGAAAAGTTAAGTTCTCCTCCAACTCAACTGACTTAGGCTCCAACATATGAGCCGCATCCGACGTGTACTTACAGATCTGTGACACGTGGAATACGTCATGTGAGTTAGACAGATGAGGTGGCAAAGTGACTTGATACGCCACCGGCCCGAATCTCTTTAGAATCTCAAATGGTTCTATGTATCTTGGGTTCAACTTCTTGGTCTTGATTGCTCTTCCAATCCCAGATGTCGGTGTAACCCTAAGGAATACGTGTTCTCCTACTTCAAACTCTAACGGTTTCCTTCTCTGATCTGCATAACTCTTTTGTCGGCTTTGAGCAGTTAAAATCCTTTCTCGTATTCTCTTAATCTTCTCAGTAGTCTCTGCTACCACATCTGGACCCAATACACTTGCTTCACCAGATTCATACCAACAAAGTGGAGACTGGCACTTCCGTCCATACAAAGCCTCATACAGAGCCATCCCAATGCTAGCATGAAAACTGTTGTTATATGCAAACTCCACCAACGGCATGTAACGATCCCAACTTTCGGGTTGATCTAACACACATGCTCTCAGCATATCCTCCAAGGTTTGAATAGTCCTTTCCGACTGTTCATCAGTTTGTGGATGGTATGCGGTACTGAGACGTAGCTTCGTACCGAAAGCCCTTTGGAAGGCTCCCCAAAACCTTGAAGTGAATCGGGTGTCACGGTCCCATACTAGGCTCGACGGCACACCATGTAATCTTACTATCTCCTTGACGTATAATCTTGCTAACTCTTTCGTAGAACAGTTCACTCTTATAGGCAGAAAATGAGCGGATTTGGTTAGGCGATCCACGATCACCCAAATCGCATCAACTCCCGACCTAGTCCTCAGTAAACCGGTCACAAAATCCATAGCAATTCCTTCCCACTTCCACTGAGGAATCTCAAGTGGTTGTAACATTCCTAACAGTTTCTGATGCTCTATCTTCACTTTCTGATAAGTCAAACATTTGGATACCACGGTTGCCACATCATCTTTCATCCCAGGCCACCAGAACATCCTCTTCAAGTCATAATACATCTTCGTACTTCCGAGATGGATAGAAAACCCACTGTTGTGAGCCTCCGACAGCAAGTCTCGCCTCAAATTCCCAACATCCGGTATGCAAATTCTTCCCTTGTATCTCCATAATCCTCCATCATCTTTAGTGAATTCTTCGCGCCTCTTATCACCAATTGGTTGGAACAATTGTTGAAGCTTTTGCTCATCTTGCTGAGGCCTTTGTATTTCTGATTTAAACGTGCTTGAGATTTGTAACTGGTTCAAACAAGCTCTTCTGGCAACTTCACCAATATCCAGCTTAAGATCCACAAATTTATCCACTGGCTCCTCTTCCTTAATCCTCATCCAAGCTATCGTTAGAGATTTCTGACTCAAAGCGTCTGCTACCACGTTCGCCTTTCCAGGGTGATAACTCAACTTAAAATCATAATCTTTAAGCAATTCCATCCATCTTCTCTGGCACATATTTAGCTCCTTCTGATCAAAGATATACTTGAGACTCTTATGATCAAAAAAGACACTAAACCTTACTCCGTACAAGTGGTGTCTCTAAATCTTTAATGCAAACACAATCGCCACTAATTCCAAGTCATGAGTGAGGTAATTCACCTCATGCGGTCTCAGCTGGCGCGATGTGTAAGCCACCATATTCTGATGTTGCATCAACATGCAACCTAAACCTTTTAGTGACGCATCACAATATACTTCAAACGGTTCATGCGGTTCCGATAAGATTAGAACAGGTGCTGAAGTTAATCTCTGCTTTAACGTCAAAAAACTCTCTTCACACCCCGACGTCCACACGAATGGCACTTCTTTCCTTGTCAATTTTGTCATTGGTAGCGCAATCCGGGAAAATCCTTCGATAAATCTTCGGTAATATCTGGCTAAACCCAAAAAGCTTCTGACTTTCGTCACAGTCGTCGGTCTTTCCCATTTCATCACCGCTTCTACCTTAGAAGGATCTATAGCTATTCCTCCTTTACTCACCACGTGGCCTAAGAACTTTTCTTCCTCCTTCCAGAACTTGCACTTTGACAATTCAGCGTACAACTTCTGCTCCTTCAAGATTTGCAACACAATCCTCAAGTTTTCCTCATGTTCTCTTGCCGTCTTATAGTAAACCAAGATGTCATCTATGAAAACCACCACGAATTTGTCTAGAAAAGGGACGAAAGACACTGTTCCTGTAATCCATGAAAACAGCAGGTGCATTCGTTAACCCAAAGGACATTACCGCAAACTCGTAGTGTCTATAGCATATCCTAAACACAGTCTTAGGAATATCATCCTCTTTCACCCTGATTTGATGGTAACCAGATCTTAAATCTCTCTTGGAAAACACTCCAGCTCCTTGCAATTGATCCATCAAGTCATCTATCCTTGGTAGTGGATACTTATTCTTCACCGTCACTTTATTCAACTGTCTGTAATCCACACACAAACGCATTCCTCCATCTTTCTTCTTCACCAATAAAACTGGCGCTCCCCACGGTGATACACTCGGCCGAATGAACCTCTTGTTCAGAAGCTCTTCCAACTGAGTCTTTAACTCTGCCAGCTCTATCAGAACCATTCTATACGGCGCAATCGACACTGGCCCGACTCTCGGCACCAATTCGATCACAAATTCAATTTCCCTCTGAGGTGGGAACTCAGGGATATCTTTCGGGAATACTTCTGGAAAATCTCTAACCACCGGTATCTGATATAAGTTCTGGGCATCACCCAACGCATTAGCAGCAAATAGAATACAACCCTGACACTCCTTCCCACTACAATGCACCATTATAGAGTTCAGGTAATACCCCATAGCTACCACTGCTCCATTTTTTCCTTCCGACATAAACTGAATTGTCCGTTCAAAACAATCCAACAAAACCCGGTTCTTCGACAACCAATCACACTCCAAAATCATTTCAAGCACTACCATTGGTAAACAGATCAACTCATGCACAAACTCTCTACCCTCAAGCTTGAAACCTACTTGTCTACAACCTGACCTAGTCATAACTGTTTGATGCGGAGTGTGTACATGCAGATCAAAAGGTAACTCTGACACTTTCAAACCTAATTCCTCAACTTTATCAAACGAAATAAACAAATGCAAAGCTCCAGTATCATATAATGCAACTAAGGACTTATCACCAATTAGACATATACCTCTCATCAATGGATCCTCTTTAGAAGCATCCTTGGCATTCACAGCAAATACTCGACCTTGATGCTGACTCTGGCCCGCATTCTGGTTCCTCCCACGAGTGCAATCCCTCGCAATGTGGCCAGGCAACCCACAATTGAAACAACCACTCTGATTTCCTCTCCCTTTGCCACGCTGAATCTGGTCATGTGTGTTCTTTCTGAAGCCTCCTTGACCTTGAGGCACATATCCTCCTCTCTTGAAGCTTTGTCCTCTCGGATGAAGGTACATGCCACGCCCACGACTAGAGCTCCCTCCATGAGTATCCTTAAATACCGCCACGGTCTTGGCATAATCTTCCACTACTCTAGCCTTATTCACCAAGTCGGAGAAGACACGGATCTCCATAGGAGCCACAACAGTCATAATGTTGTCCTTCAACCCCCTCTGATACTTAACGCATCTCCAGCTCTCGTAAGTCTTCGGGTCACCTTGACACACCTGAGAAAACCTACAAAGCTCTTCGAACTTATTGGTGTACTCAGCCACAGACATCGAACCTTACTTCAGCTGCATTAGCTCCATCTCCTTCGCTTCCCTTGCAGACTCAGGGAAATACTTCTTATAGAAAGCCGTTTAGAACACCTCCCATGGAATGTCGGCGTTTTGAAGTTGTAGCAAATGACACTCAGCTTGCCACCAGTGCTGGGCCTCTCCCACTAGCTGATAAGCGGCAAACTCTACATATTGATTAAGAGGAACATGCTGCACCTGTAAAGCACGCTCCATAGCCTGGAACCAGTGGTCCACTTCAACAGGATTTGTGGATCCTCGAAAAGTTGGTGGATGAACCTTGAGGAACGTTGCCAAGGTCATCGGAACTACTCCTGTGTTATTGCCGTTTCCCTCAGCATTATCATTGGCATTTCCTTCTCCGTTCCCATTGCCATTCCCTGCCGGTTGGCCTAACCTCTGCACAGCTTGCAGAGTCACAGCAGCATTCGCTTCCATGGTGTTTGCTAAGTTAGCCATGGCCGCCATGAACTCGGCATGGTTATCAGTCGGTTGCTGATTCCTACTTTCTCGCGTACGTGTGCGACCTCTCCCGCGAGTGGCCATGTAGGGTTCCCGTCTACACCAAACAATCGATATCAAGGTGATCAATCTCAATATCAAGAGCCTAGTGCTTCAATTATCCCAAACAGGCACTCACAAACAAGCATGCTATGCATATATCAAGAAGATAACCTAATAGTATTAAAGAAAAGACACACAGAATATGCAATAAAGCACAATCGGTCCATCCCTCAAGCTCACGAGGACGAACCGCTCTGATACCACTAAATGTAACACCCTAATTAGCCTAAGCCTTACCTCGCGTCGTAAAGCAAAGGTTAATCAGAGGTTACGACAGTTCTAACCTTATACATATAATATATAGAAGAATAATATAATGTCTAGAAGCCCGATGAAGGATATAGCTCAAAAACTAGGATTTGAAAAGCGCAAATCATACTAACGAACGACTAGCTTAAAGCACAAGAAACAGATAAAATACAACAAAATATAAGTATATTATATCGTAGGAAACTAGCCTTGACTCGCGGAGTTTAAGCCGGCTAGCCATACCCAAGTATACAGAATCATATAGAAACCTTACAGTTTAAAAATAGCTTATACAAGTTTTTCTCTCATAATACAAGCCTCTAGGCTAAACAAAATACAAAAGACTCCAAAAGAATCCAAGATCCTCCGCTCCTGTCACCATCCAAAGCAACTCACCGAGGTGGGTTGTGACCTGCATCTGAAAAACACAACAAAGATATGGTATGAGAATCAGAGGTTCTCAGTATGGTAACAGTGCCTAGTGATGTAGGATATAAGACCCTGGGGCACCAAAGGCAATCCTAAGCTCCATATCCATCACAAGATTCAAGCTTAAGGCATTCTAAAACAAATAAGCATAATATAAATCTCATCATAAATAAACCAGGTGATCTATCTTAAGGGAGTTATAATTCTAAGCAAACATCGCTATCCCACAGCCTTCACCAACCTATCCTCCATGCGATCCCATCGCCACCGCCTTCCGAACCTGCTCAATCCCAGTAGAAAGCACAATTAATAACAATGCAAGTAATTCACAAGTAACAGCATACAAGGCAAGTAGATCAAGTAGGCAATTAGACATGTTATTCAATTAGGCATACAATTACAAGTCGGTAAAGCAAACACACAGGTAGAAAATGCATATGATGAATGCCTGCCCTACTGGCTGTGATATCAGATTGTCTGTTCAACTGCCAACCCAACACATCTCCATGGAGACATCGCCCTTCAGATTTCTCATATGGGAACCCCCGAGATATAGTGCCCGGATCACTGTCTAAGTACCGGCGCCTGCACGCTCTATAGGTCCGAAGGGATGCGAGCAGGATACTCTTGACACAGACCTCACATCTCAACACAAGTGGGATGAACCACCACCCTTATGCCGCCGCCGCTACCTCGACAGGCGGGATCCAACCGCCATCCCTGCCAGCTGCATAGCGTCTCATATTCTCAGAAAAAACAATATTTCAGTGGTTTTCAGAAAATATTTTCAGTATACAGAGATCCATCGTTTCAATCCGAGTCCTCGACTCATCTCAACCACTGTCCCTTTCATAACTCAGTTTCCAAGGTCAAAAGTTCATCATTCCTTATCTCGTATATCACTCATCCTCCACCCAAGGTCAAATCATTCTCAGCACGCCAGAAACCTAGGCCTCCGTTTTCTAATTTATCATAAAATCGTATTCTAGAAAGCTTAAGTTACATCCTATGTTCCAATACTCAAAATTAAGTCCATCACTTTTAAAATGGTGTTTTAGAAGCTTACAACCATGTTGGGAAGGTAGAATAGTTGAAAACAAATTAAATTTTGAGAAACAGGACGTGTGCGGCTGCACAGGGGTCTGTTTGTGCGCACACTTGGTGCACGAATTGTGAATCACACTTTTCACAATTCGTACCACTAACCAGCAAGTGCACTGGGTCGTCCAAGTAATACCTTACGTGAGTAAGGGTCGAATCCCATGGAGATTGTTGGTTTGAAGCAATCTCTGGTTATCTTGTAAATCTCAGTTAGGAGGTCAATTATAATTATCAGTTGACTTGCAAATGAACAAGGGAACATAAAATAAATACTTGGTATACAGTAATGGAGAATATGTTGGAGTATTGGAGATGCTTTGTCTTCTGAATCTCTGCTTTCTCCCTGTCTTCTTCTTCACGCATGCAAGGTTCCTCCTATGGCAAGCTGTGTGTTGGTGGATCACCATTGTCAATGGTTACCATCCGTGCTCTCAGTGAAAAAGGTCCAGGTGCGCTGTCACCGCACGGCTAATCATCTGTCGGTTCTCGATCATGTCAGAATAGGATCCATTAATCCTTTTGCGTCTGTCACTATGCCCAACACTCGCGAGTTTGAAGCTCGTCACCGTCATTCAATCCCTGAATCCTACTCGGAATACCACAGACAAGGTTTAGACTTTCCGGATTCTCAAGAATGCTGCCAATGGATTCTAGCTTATACCACGAAGATTCTGATTAAGGAATCCAAGAGATATTCATTAAATCGAAAGTAGAACGGAGGTGGTTGTCAGGCATGCGTTCATAGGTTAAGAATGGTGATGACTATCACGGATCATCACATCCATCATATTGAAGTGCGAATGAACATCTTAGATAGAAACAAGCGTGTTTAAATAGAAAACAGAAATAGTTGCATTAATTCATCGAAACACAGCAGAGCTCCTCACCCCCAACAATGGAGTTTAGAGACTCATGCCGTCAGAAATTACAAAGTTCAGATCTAAAATGTCCTGAGATGCAAAATAAATATCTAAAAGTTGTTTAAATACTAAACTAGTAACCTAGGTTTACAGAAAATGAGTAAACTATGATAGATAGTGCAGAAATCCACTTTTGGGACCCACTTGGTGTGTGCTGGGGCTGAGACTTAAGCTTCTCACGTGCCTGGGCTGTTTTGGGCGTTCAACACCAGGTTGTAGCCTGTTTCTGGCGTTGAACTCCAACTTGTAACTTGTTTCTGGCGCTGGACGCCAGACTGCAACATGGAACTAGCGTTGAACGCCAGTTTACGTCGTCTATCCTTGAGAAAAGTATGGACTATTATATATTGCTGGAAAGCCCTGGATGTCTACTTTCCAACGCAATTGAGAGCGCGCCATTTGGAGTTATGTAGTTCCAGAAAATACACTTTGAGTGCAGGAAGGTCAGAATCCAACAGCATCAGCAGTCCTTTTTCAGCCTGAATCAGATTTTTGCTCAGCTCCCTCAATTTCAGCCAGAAAATACCTAAAATCACAGAAAAATACACAAAATCATAGTAAAGTCCAGAAATGTGATTTTTAATAAAAAACTAATAAAAATATACTAAAAACCAACAAAATCATACTAAAAACTAAGTAAAAACAATGCCAAAAAGTGTATAAATTATCCGCTCATCACAACTCCAAACTTAAATTCTTGCTTGTCCCCAGAGCGTCAATACTTGGTAGTGGGTATGGATCTTTTGGGCAGGCTTTGTTGAGATCGGTGTAATCGGTACACATGCGCCACTTCCCGTTTGATTTTTTCACCAAGACGACGTTGGCTAGCCATAGTGGGTACTTGACTTCTCTTATGAATCCTACCTCCAGTAACGTTTGTACTTGTTCTTCCACAGCTTGGGATCGTTCTGGTCCGAGTTTTCTTCGCTTCTGCTGCACCGGCCGAGATCCTGGATAGACCGCCAACTTGTGGCACATTAGCTTAGGGTCTATGCCTGGCATGTCTGCGGCTTTCCATGCGAAGAGATCGACATTATCTCGTAAGAATTGTATCAGTAATTCTTTTGAATCTCCCCTTAGGACCGTGCCGATATTAGTCGTTTTGTCCGAGGTGTCTCCAATCTGAACCTTCTCTACCTCACCTTCTGGGTGTGGACAGAGTTCTTCTCGACGCTGAGCTCCGCCAAGCTCAATTGTATGAAACTCTTCTCCTCTGCCTTTGAGGTTTCAGCTCTCGTTGTAACAGCGACGTGCCATCTTTTGATCTGCTTTTATCGTGGCTATCCCTTCTGTAGTTGGGAATTTCATGCATAGATGCGAAGTTGAGACTATTGCGCCGAGTTGATTGAGTGTTGTCCGACCTATGAGAGCATTATAGGCTGAACTTACGTCGACCACAATGTAGTCTATTTTGAGGGTCCTAGTTTGGTTTCCTTTTCCAAAAGTAGTGTGTAGCGATACGTATCCCAATGGTTGTATCAGAGTGTCTCCTAGTCCAAACAGATTGTTCGGGTATGCTTTAAGTTCCTTTTCGTCTAAACCGAGCTTGTCGAAAGCCGTTTTGAATAAGATGTCGGCAGAACTCCCTTGGTCTACTACTGTGCGGTGTAGATTGGCGTTTGCCAGTATAACAGTGATGACCATGGGATCATCATGTCCCGAGATGATGCCGGATGCGTCCTCTTGAGTAAATGTTATTGCCGGGAGGTCGGGTGCTTCCTCCTTTCCCTCAACATGATATACTTCTTTGAGATATCTTTTTCGGGACGATTTGGAGATCCAACCTCCTGCGAATCCACCGTGTATCATGTGGACGTGTCTTTCTGGTGTTCGAGGTGACCATTCAGCTCGTCCATCATCTTCGTCTCTCCGTCTTTTTCTTTGGTCATCATCCCGGGTGGCCAGAAATCGATCTAATTTTCCTTCTCTTACCAATTTTTCTATGATATTTTTCAAGTCGAAGCATTCGTTGGTAGAGTGCCCTCGAATTCGATGGTATTTGCAATATTCGTTGGTAGGAGGTTCCAAATTTTGAGGTTTCTCCTAGCCGAGCATTCTCTTTCATGTTGATGTATTTTTCTGCTCGCTCCTGTACTTCGTCTAAGGAGGTGGGATATTTTTTGATATAGATTGGCTGAAAGGTCCCTCTTGTAAGCCATTAATAAGCCCCATTATGGCAGCCTCTGTTGGTAAACTTTGTATGTCCATGCATGTTTTGTTGAATCTTTCCATGTAGTTGCGGAGGCTCTCCCGATCTCCTTGCTTGATCCCTAGTAAGCTAGGTGCGTGCTTGGCCTTATCTTTCTGGATGGAGAATCTGGCCAGGAACTTTTTGGCCAGGTCGTCGAAGTTTGAGATGGACTTCGGAGGTAAGTTGTTGAACCATCTAATCGCCATTTTCGTAAGAGTTGTCGGAAAAGCTTTGCAGCGAACGGCATCTGAGGCGTCGGTAAGGTACATTCTGCTTCTAAAATTGCTGAGATGATGGTTGGGATCTGTAGTGCCCTCATACAAAACCATATCCGGGAGATTGAAATCCTTTGGGATTTTGGTGTTCATGATTTCCCTGGTGAATGGATCCTGTTCTTTGCGTGAATTTTCCTCAGGAGTGGTTCGAGGAGCTTTTGATTTGAGGTCGGCCTCTAACTGCTGTAGTTTTTCTTCTAGTTGTCGACGTCACCGTACCTCGCTTTGTAGATTCTTTCCGATCTCTCGTTGTTGCTGGGTTTCTTTCTCAAGTTGCTTCAAGCGATCTTGAAGTGCTTCCATGGCTCCCGGATTTGATGAGTTTTTGTTCCCGTTGGATTCCGGAGTATCCTTTAGCGTAGTGTCCACGTTCTAGTGCAGTGTTCTGTTCTCCAGATCCGAGTCGTGGTCATTGTCATGGCCGTCTGCCATAGTTTTGGGATGACTTTCAGGTTCCCCGGCAACGGCGCCAATGTTCCGAGGGTTACCTGAAACTGGAGGTCGATCTCGGATGAGATCTTCGGTACTGGTCGGAGATGATGTGTCCGGCTGGCTGGTGGCGGCCGGAGCTGTTATGTCCGAATTGTTGGACTTGCTGCATTGCTGATCCTTGGCCACCGGAGGGTGGGGGGTACCTACAAGAGACTCCGATGCTTAAGTTAGCACGGGTATTAAGCAGGTTTTATGTAGAATCAGAGTATGAGTTATACCTGGGTGCTCCAGTGTATTTATAGTAGTGTGGGCTGACCTTTCTGATAAGTTAGTTATCTTATCTTATCTTATCCTATTTTGGATGAAGTCAGCTTATCTTCAAGGGAACCGCCTTTATCTCTATAGGCTGGGATTGCCTTTGGATTTGGGTTGTGTTCCTCTATTTGGGCCCTTTATTGGGCTTTCCTGTCGATATGGCCGAGTTCTTTGTAACGAAGTCGGTCCGCTTGACCTTAACAAGTTGGTCGCTGCATCGTCGACCATCCCAGGTCGGATAGCTCGACCCAGGGTATGAACAAAAAGAAAGATGGAGAATACATGATGAAAACTAGAAGAGCCAAGAAAGTAAAATACAGGAAGTAGTTATATGCTATTTTCCAACTCCCAGCAACTCTCCCAAAATAATTCAAAGCTACTCCTATATATACTACTCTTCTCATCTTCTAGTTGGTTCTTCAAGTCTTGGGCCTTTGGATCTTGAGTTTGAAGCAGTTCTCTTCTTCATTTGGGCTTGGCTGTACTTGCAGAGAGAAAGTGTGAAGTGGGCAGAGATTTTAGCTCAGGACGTTAAGGTTGTTAACGTTTGGTGAAAATATGAGTTCGAGAACGTTAGTGACAATCAAATTTCTCACTAACGTTCCTAAGTAAAAGCCACATTAACCTCAACGTTAGTGGCACAAACGTTGCCACCAACGTTGACTCTAGGTCCTTCGCACACGTTATTGGGACTTAACTTTCCCAATAACGTTGAAAAGCCCCCATTGCTCCTACGTTAGAGCCCACGTTAACTTAGTTAACGTGGCTCTTTAACGTGGGCTTGCCATCCTTTGAGAACGTTAGTGACATTCAACATTGTCACTAATTTTCCAATGTGCCCCCATGTCTCACGTTAGATTCCACGTTAACTAGGTTAACGTGGCTTATAACGTGGCCATGCTTAGCCATCCCTAACGTTAGTGACAATGTTGAGTGTCACTAACGTTGGCTCATCATTCCTCATCCACGTTAGCTTCCACGTTAACTAAGTTAACGTGGGAGTTAACGTGACTCATAGTGGCTTGTGTGGCTCCTTCCAACGTTAGTGACAATGTTGAGTGTCACTAACGTTGGCCATCACCTTCTTCTCTCACGTTAGCCTCCACGTTAACTAAGTTAACGTGGAAGTTAACGTGGCTCCTTGGGGTTATGTGGTTGCTTCCAACGTTAGTGACAATGTTGGGTGTCACTAACGTTGTCGACCACTCTTGCCTCTTCACGTTAGCTTCCACGTTAACTAAGTTAACGTGAGAGTTAACGTGGCATTGTGCACTTAGGCTAACGTTAGTGACAATGTTGAATGTCACTAACGTTTGCTTCCTTTCCCCCTTTTAACGTTAGAGGCCACGTTAACTAAGTTAATGTGGACTCTAACGTGGCCACTTGTGAGCATTGGCCAATGTTAGTGATAATGTTAAGTGTCACTAACGTTGGCTCAAATTCCCTTCTTCATATTAGAGTTCACGTTAACTTAGTTAACGTGACTCTTAACGTGGGTAATGATGGCTTCGAGAGCGTCATTGGCAGTCACTTTTCTCATTAACTTCGCAAGTTACCTCCCATTCCTTGCTTCCTTTGGTCCTAAAATCAGGCAATAGAGTGCATCAAAGTTCTAGTCCAAGTCATGGGTAATACAGAATACAATTTGTCACTAAACTCATGCAAAATCCTCATGAAATCATGTAAAATGCACAATGTATGCTTGAATCAAGGTGTAAGTGAATATCTACCCAAAACTAGCTTATTTCCTAAGAAAATGCATGAAACTATCCTAAAAACAGTAAAGAAAAGGTCAGTGAAACTGGCTAAAATGCCCTGGCATCACAACACCAAACTTAAAGCTTGCTTGTCCCTAAGCAAGTACTGGAACAAGAGAATGATGAATGGGATACCAAGAGAAATGAGTCATTCTTGTGGAAGTCATGTCCCTGGTTTATGGTGGTTTCATGCATAGCAACTTAGGTTCATTCCTGGCTTTCAGACCTTTATCATATCCTAGAATACTCACTATGATTGCATCCCATGAAACTTTTATTTATTGATCCTTTTGTTGTTATTTCAGGGCTTATTTGTGTTCTTAGGCTAAGTGTTCTGTAAGGGGACAACTCTTTAAGATAAGCTTTCAGCCAACACTCCCGAACCAGTTGGTTCAAGGTGCTAGGTGTTGAGACACCCCTAAAGACTTACTCCCTTAAGTCTCTCCCCCATACATACACACCACGGGCATATAGCTTATTCATTTTCTTTTCTTGAGGCCTTGGTGTCCAGCACCTCTTTGGGTTACTAAATGTTCTGTGGTGAGCGTTACTCTTGATAGTGGACTTTCAGCTGATAATCCTGAGTTAGTTAACCCAAGTTACCAAGTGATAAGGCACCCCTAAGAGCTTATTCATCCAAGTAGATCCCTCATACAGGAACACCACAGACACATGCCTCAAGACTTAAAACCATTGGTGCCTAGCCTTATTGCTTAGTCTTTTTCTTTTATTCCTCAACTTTGATTGTTCTTTCCCTTTTTCTTATTAGGATCTTCTTATTTATCTAGTCTCATCGGGTGTGTCTCAAGTATAGTATTCATGACAGATAGTTGTCTTCCCACCTTATGGTTGAACCAACTTAGCTAATGATAACACCAAAAACTCATGAATGCACTTCCATATTATGAACTCCACTCTGGTCTTTTTAAAAACACACTCATTCTCTTTTTCATTTGATTTAAAGGGACAAACATACAATTAAGTAAGGAGATGGTGTAGTAACATAGAGACTAGCACACAGAGACTTTCTTCAATACCAAAAACTTAAAAGACAGAATTGAAAAAGGTTTAAACATAACATGGAAGCAAGTTCTATTTCATACAAGATCTTCCTTATTTAAAACATAGAGAAAGATGGAACAAAGAAGGAACTCCACCACCTTTTACTCTTGTGGTCGTCATGCTCTTTTCCTTGCTTGTCCTCCTTGTTTCCTCTTGCATTTCCTCGCATCCGTGCCAATCTTGCTTGCTTCCAATCCTCAAGTGCCTTCCTCACTGACTCATGACTCTCTTCCATCCTTTGTCTTTCCTCTCGTGCTAATTCATCCTTCATTTCTTCATACCGGGCTATTCCTGGATGCAATATTGGCAGCTGTCCTACTAAGTAGCCGAGCCTGGCTTGAGTGTTTATGTGATGTCCTGTCTCGCTCATGTAAACTACTTCTGCGAATGCCCTTTGCTCGTCCAATAGTTCTGCCTGTTCTATTTGTCTTCGATGCATCTCATGTATGTGTGCCCCTTGATGTGCTTGGATGTTGATTAGCCTCTGGATGGATTATTGTTGCTCATTTTGCCTTTGTTCCATCCTGTTGAATATTTTTCCCCATTGTTATCCTTAACTTAGTTGCTGTTCCATCATTTGCCTTTGCCACTCACCTTGCTGAGTCATCCATCTTGAGAGTGCTTCCTCTTGCTACCCCATCATCTGTAGTTGAAGCTCTTTCTGTGCTCCTTGGCTTTCCAAATATTGTCTAGACAAGCCATCAATGGCTTCCTGCAATTGGTGCATGTCCAAGGTCTGTTGTGCTTGCCCCTCTAAGACTTGTCCTTCCACTACTTGAGGGGCTGTCCTCTTCCTTTGCTTCCGTTGAGGCAGGGGGGATGCTGTAGCATTCATCCTTCGTACAGTTATTGGGATGCCTTCCTTTATCTACATGGGGTCCTCATCTTCAAAAACTACCCCAGCTTTCTTGCATATTCGGTAAATAGTGCTGGGGTAACCTAACGTTCCTCTTAAGTCGCTTTTCTCTGCCATCTTTCTAATGCCTTCAGCTATGAGTTCATGAACCTTGATCTCTCCTCCCTTCAGTATACAGTGCACCATCATGGCTCTCTTGATATTCACCTCCGAGTTGTTTGCAGCTGGGAGAATAGACCTTCTCACTAGCTCAAACCACCCCTTGGCTTCAGGAGTAAGATCTGTTCTCTTGATGAACTTTGGTTTCTTTCCCGCACCCCTTTCTGATGAATGAACTCTTGACGGTTTGGAATTTAATTAATGAAGTATCGTTGTAAAGTATAGTTTCCAAACCAATCAATAATCCTTTCATGCAAAAAATTTAGGTTGTCACAAGTAACAAACCCCAAATGAAAATTAACCGGAGTATTTGGGCTCCGGGTCGTCTCACGAAGAGTTACAATGAAGTGGTCAATTATTGGCTATTAAGTGGGGTAAGGGGGGGTTTTGGTTGATTAGAGGGGCAATAAAATAAAAAGACAAGAAAAGTAAATTGAGCAAGTAATTAAAGAAAGCAAGTAATAAAGAGAGACATTCATGGCAATGGATTGAGATCATAGGCTTTCTATCCTAGTCATGCATGACTAATTCATCTTATTTAGTTAACTCACACATCGGGAGAATGTAAAACAAGACTAATTAATTATATCACAAATATAAACAAGAATTTATCTCATTACGTCAACTCCAACAAATAGGGAGAAAGTCTAACGAGACTAGCTAATCTCAATCCAAAAGTCCTAACCAACTTACTAATTAAAATAGCAAAAGATTAGCGTCAATGGAAACAATATTCCAAAAGTCCTAATCAACTCACTAATTTAATTAGCAAAAGGTTAGCGTCAATGGAAACAATACTAGCTAACAACTCTAGATCACCAACATAAGTTGGGTTTTCATGACTCAAGATTACCCAATCACTCTTTCCAAGCCAAGAATGTTCAAAATCTACTCTAACATCCTTCCAAGCATTCTATCAAACACTTGGAAGGCATACATGGAAAGCATAGTAAAATGTGCAAGAAATATAAATCTACCAACTACAAATTGCAAGGAAACAAGATCAACAACTCAAACCAACAATAAAGAAACATCAAACATTAAATTGCATTAAAGGAAAATTAAGATCCAACAAGGTTCATGAACATAAAAGCAACAAAATAAAAGAAATGAACAAGTAAAAACTAGAAGAGTAGAGATGTAACAACAAGAAATTAAAAGGAGAAACTAAATCAAAACAAGAATTAAAAGTGAGTTTCAAGAAAATTAAACCTAAACTACCCTAAATTCTAGAGAGAAGAGAGAGCTTCTCTCTCTTGAATTCTACCCTAAAACATGATGAAAACTAAACTATGACGACTTGGTTTCATTCCCCCTTCAATCCTTGGGTTCAATAGCATCAGAAATGGGTTGGATTGGGCCCAAAATGAGCTGCAAAATCGCTAGGGGTGATTTCATAAAAGTGGGCCACGGACAGCATCGGCGCGCGCGCGCAAAGTGCACGTGCGCGCCCCTGAACGCGAAGCAACATATGGCAAAATGTATATCATTTCGAAGCCCTAGATGTTAGCTTTCCAACGCAACTGGAACCGCCTCATTTGAACCTCTGTAGCTCAAGTTATGGTCGTTTGAGTGCGAAGAGGTTAGGCTTGACAGCTTTACGGTTCCTTCATTTCTTCATGAGTTCTCCCACTTTACATGCTTTTCTCCTCACTTTTTCCATCCGATACTTGCCTTATGAACCTGAAATTACTCAACAAACATATCAAGGCATCAAATGGAATTAAAGTGAATTAAAATCATCAATTTTAGGGCCTAAAAAGCATGTTTTCACATTTAAGCACAAATCAAGGGAGAATTACAAAACCATGCTATTTCATTGAATAAATGTGAGAAAAGTTGATAAAATCCCCCAAAATAAGCACAAGATAAACCACAAAATCGGAGTTTATCAAATCTCCCCACACTTAAACCAAGCATGTCCTCATGCTAAGAATAAAGAAGGACAAGAAAGGGGTATGAACATTTATTCAATGCAAACAAACTATATAAACCTATCTACATGCATGCAACTAAATGTAAAATGAATCTACCTACTTGGTTAAAAGTAAATCAATCTCCAAGAACATATATAAGCAATTAGGGTAAAGGTCATATGACGACTCACAAACTCTACCAATTCAAATATCAAAAAGAAGTTCAATTAGACTTGCAAGAAGAAAGCTCATGAAAGCCAGGAACGAGGAATTGAGCATCGAACCCTCACCGGATGTGTATCCGCTCTAGTTGCTCAAGTGTATAGGGTCGATTCACTCAATTCTCTTCTACTCATGCTTTCCAAGATTTGTTTTTCTTCTAACAATCAATAATTATTCAATGCATGCATACATTCATCATGAGGACTTATTCATAGGTTGTAATGGGGCTAGGGTCAAGGTAGGATGCATATGGTCAAGTGAGCTTGAAATTTGTATCTTTGATTAGCCTAAGCTCTCACCTAACACATGTAACAACCTATACAATTTTAATACACAACCTAGCTACCCATGATTCCCACTTTTTCACATACTCATGCATCCTCTTTAATTCACATTCCATATGCATTAATTTTTTTATTGAACTTCACTTTGGGGCATTTTTGTCCCCTTTTTATTGCTTTCTTTTTCTATATTTTTCTTTTTTTTATTTTATTTTTTTCTTTTTATATATATATATATTTTTTTTTTCTACATTTTTTTTGAAAAGTATATACAAACATATCAATGCATATGGTTTTACATATAGTGCATGAATATGTACCCAATTCCCAATACTTTTAACAAAAATACAAAATACACTTTTACCTCAACCAATGTCCCAAGTTTTCCATACTCAAATGATACACACCCTCACTAGCCTGAGCTAATCAAAGATCCAAATTAAGGACATTTATTATTTTTTACTTAGGGGTAGTGATGTGCTAACATTAAGAACAAAGGGGATTAAATAGGCTCAAATTTGGCTAACAATAGTTGATGAAAGGTAGGCTATTTGGGTAAGTGAGCTAAATGAAATGATGGCCTCAATCATATAAATGCATATATACATGGAATAATGGACATATAGAATCAAACAAATCAAAGATTACAATTATAGAAAGAGAACAATGCACACAAGAATGAAAATAAGTGGTTATATGATGTAACCACACCGTTTGGCTCAAAACTCACATGCTTGTGTTCTTAGCTCAAAAACCATGTTCCAAAATAAATTCTTCAAGAAAGTTCAACAAGAAAATATTTTTTTTTAAATTGGTAGGGTGCCCTAAAAATAATTTTTCTTGGAAAAGAAATCATCACCCTAACCAAATAGTCCTAATATAAAAAGAAATGATAGAATATATACAAATTATAACTAACATGCAACCTATCATGCAATGCAACAACTAATCTAACAAAGGCAAAAATTGAAAAATTAGCGTTGAAAGGAAATTGTTACCCATGGAGATCGGTCGGACGACCTCCCCACACTTAGAAATTTGCACCGTCCTCGGTGCATGCAAAGAAGAGCAAGGTGGATGGGTTGCTACAATTGATGAGCTCCTTCAAAAGGTTGTGTGGATGAACTTGTTTGTTGCCCCATTTGAAGCTTTTCCATTCCTTCTTTCTTGGTGGCCAACCTAAAAGGAAGGAAAAAGAAAGAGAATTAAGCCTACAACAAAGATAGCAAAGCAATTAGAACATAGGCGGGGGCTAATGCCAAATAAGAGTAGGGTTCTCACTACATGGTAGCTATAACATGTGAGTGAGAAAACAATATAAGCTAAGGCATATTAACTAATACTTGATGCAAAAGAAAAGTCAGAACATGAAGAGCATTCAAAAGCATTAAGTTCAAATAGAAAGAGTGAGTCATGAAAGATATGTAAGCTCATATCAATGCACAAAGGATATAAGGATCATCAAAAGTTAAGCATTGAATTAGAAATTTCATTACCCATCAATATCAAACAAGTCTAGAAGCACCAAGATTAACCAAGAATTTCTCAACAATTGAGTAAGAGAATTCAACACCATTATTAAAATAAGAAACTTAAAAAATAAAAGGGAAAACAAGTTACAAAAAAATAAAATTAAAATTGAATGAATGAAAACAAGGAAATGCAATAAAAGAAAATGGAAGAAAATTTTTTTTTATTTTTTTTAATAATTTTTTTATTATTATTATTATTATTATTATTATTATTTTTTTATATTTTTAAAAGAAAGAAAGAAAAATTTTCCAAGAGAGGAAGAAGAAAGAAAAAAAATAGAAAGAAAGAAGAAGGAAAGAAGAAAGAAGGAGAAAGGAGAAAGGAGAAAAACAGGGTGCAAATCGGTGCATATGCGCCATGCGTGCTTATGCACGGATGCAGCAGGTACAATCCGTGCGCGCGCGCCATGCGGGCTTACGCGCGGATCGCCTGGCACAAAGTAGGCATAAAGTGGGCACAACTATCTGGTTTTTGTACCAGGAATGTGATATGCACCACCTCCGCGCGCGCGCACTGCGCGCTTGGGCGCTGATTCCCATTTTTTTTTTCAAAGAAGCACAAAAACAGAATTTAATACTCTCCTAATCTATAAACATTCTAAAGCAATCAAAAATCAAATTTAACAACAAATCTTTTTGGTTTTTTGAAAAAATTTCAAATACACTAGAAACAAAACTTATACTACAAGCAAAATGTAACCTAACAACAACTATTCTAATCAAAGCATGAATGTAACAAACAACCTATCAATAAAAGCAAAATGCATAAGAGTATATAAAATAAGAAAAACTACCTACAATGGCAACTCCAATCACTTATTGACCAAATCTAAAAGAGAGTGGAAAGAGTTTACCATGGTGGGGTGTCTCCCACCTAGCACTTTTAGTTTAAGTCCTTAAGTTGGACATTTGGGAGGCTCCTTGTCATGGTGGCTTATGCTTGTATTCATCCTTGATCCTCCAAGAATGCTTGCTCCTCAATTGATTGTCAGAATTTCCAACCATTTCCACCAAGCTTGGGTGAGATTTTCCCCAAGATATGAGCTCCCAAAATTGATCCTCATATATTCCCGGATCCTAAATCTTGTTTTTGCACCCATCTTCAAGTTGATCATCATAGCTCCAATTGGGTGGTTTAGCCTTGGAATTCTCAAAGAAGCCTCCAAACAACTTCCTAGACCCATGAAATTTGGTTCTACACCAACCATTGCTATTCAACTTTGAGCATGCAATCATTATGAACTTAGAGTAATGTTTCCAACCACTACACAACTCTTTCTTACTCTTAACTCCACAAAGAGCTCTAAGTTGACCATCATTTTCAATCAAACCATATTCAAGTGAGAAAGTGAAGATTATAGGTAAGGATTTTACCCACTTGAATGTTATGTTAGATGGTGACTTAGGAAGGGACATCTCCAATGGTCTTGTAAGTTCCATTCCATTGTGCTCTTCTTTGACTATCTCCACCTCTTTACAACTTTCCTTAACTTCAACCTCTTCCTCTTGGTGGCTTGCTTCCAATTCAATTTCTTCTTCATTGCTCACCAAGGGCATGAGAGGTTGTGCATCTTCTTCTTTGATCTCCATGTCAAGCCCAATAGGAGAGGATTCAATTGTACATAGGAATTCCTCAATGATTGAATCCATCTCTTGGTCAACCTCTTCAAAGACTTCAACCACTTCTTCCGGCTCAATTATCTCAACTTTCTCCCCTTGTGGCAATCCTTGTTTCAACTTCTCTTCTTCACCTTGAAGCTCTAAACTCACTCCCTCACTATGCTCCTTGGTTGCTTCTCCACATTCATCAATGGGAGTTCCTTGATTGCTTAGTTGGGAGGAGGCCATATTGCTAATGGCTTCTACTAGGATAGCCATCTTGGCTCCTTGCTCCTTAAACTTCTTTTCATTCTCCTCTTGTCGCCTTAGGATATGAGATTCAAGATCTCTCAATTCATACGTGGAGGCTTCATCGAAAGGTGATGGTGGGAGAGAAGGTTCATTGTTTAGGAGGAAAGGTTCATAATCAGAAGTTGGTTCATCTTGGTAAGGGTATGGAGGTGGTGTATATTGAGGTGGTTCTTGAGAGTAATTGTATTGGAATGGTGGTGGTTCCATGTATGGTTCATATGGCTCATAAGGTGGTTGGTTTGGTGGATATGGATTGGGATCATATGGATGTGTTTGGTGGTATGGGGCTTGTGAGTAAGGTGGTTCAAAGTCATGTTGAGGGGGTGGTTCATAGGCATGTGGTGGTGGTTGTTGACAATCACAATAAGGGTCACCACATCTATTAGATTGATATGCATTAGAATGAGAGTTATACCCATAAGAATCCGGAGGTTATTGTTGCCAAGAAGGTAGATCAATCCCTTGAGGCTCTTCCCATCTTTGATTATTCCATCCTTGATGCACATCTGATGAGCGGATAATTTATACGCTTTTTGGCATTGTTTTTAGTATGTTTTTAGTAGGATCTGGTTACTTTTAGGGATGTTTTCCTTAGTTTTTATGTTAAATTCACATTTCTGGACTTTACTATGAGTTTGTGTGTTTTTCTGTGATTTCAGGTATTTTCTGGCTGAAATTGAGGGACTTGAGCAGAAATCAGATTCAGAGGTTGAAAAAGGACTGCTGATGCTGTTGGATTCTGACCTCCCTGCACTCAAAGTGGATTTTCTGGAGCTACAGAACTCGAAATGGCGCGCTTCCAATTGCGTTGGAAAGTAGACATCCAGGGCTTTCCAGAAATATATAATAGTCCATACTTTGGCCAAGAATTGACGACGTAAACTGGCGTTCAACGCCAGCCTTCTGCCCAAATCTGGCGTCCAGCGCCAGAAAAGGATCCAAAACCAGAGTTGAACGCCCAAACTGGCACAGAAACTGGCGTTCAACTCCACAAATGGCCTCTGCACGTGCAACACTCAGGCTCAGCCCAAACACACACCAAGTGGGCCCCGGAAGTGGATTTATGCATCAATTACTTACTCATGTAAACCCTAGTAGCTAGTTTATTATAAATAGGACCTTTTACTATTGTATTAGGCATCTTTGGATTACCTTATGATCCTTTGATCACGTTTTAGAGGGCTGGCCATCTCGGCCATGCCTGGACCTTCACTTATGTATTTTTAACGGTAGAGTTTCTACACTCCATAGATTAAGGTGTGGAGCTCTGCTGTTCCTCAAAGATTAATGCAAAGTACTACTGTTTTCTATTCAATTCTTCTTATTTCGCTTCTAAGATATCCATTCGCACCCAAGAACGTGATGAAGGTGATGATTATGTGTGACGCTCATCATCCTTCTCCCTTATGAACGCGTGCCTGACAAACACTTCTGTTCTACATGAATTAAGCTAGAATGAGTATCTCTTAGATCTCCTAACCAGAATCTTCGTGGCGTAAGCTAGAATGATGGCGGCATTCAAGAGAATCCGGAAGGTCTAAACCTTGTCTGTGGTATTCTGAGTAGGATTCAATGATTGAATGACTGTGACGAGCTTCAAACTCGCGAGTGCTGGGCGTTAGTGACAGACGCAAAAGGAGGGTGAATCCTATTCCAGCATGATCGAGAACCGACAGATGAATAGCCGTGCCGTGACAGGGTGCGTGAGCATATTATTCACTGAGAGGAGGGGATGTAGCCACTGACAACGGTGATGCCCTTGCATACAGCCAGCCATGGAAAGGAGTAAGACTGATTGGATGAAGATAGCAGGAAAGCAGAGGTTCAGAGGAACGAAAAGCGTCTCCATTCGCTTATCTGAAATTCCTACCAATGATTTACATAAGTATCTCTATCCCTATTTTATTAATTAATATTCGAAAACACCATTATCACTTTATATCCGCCTGACTGAGATTTACAAGGTGACCATAGCTTGCTTCATACCAACAATCTCCGTGGGATTCGACCCTTACTCACGTAAGGTATTACTTGGACGACCCAGTGCACTTGCTGGTTAGTTGTATCAAAGTTGTGACAATTATGAATTAAGATCAGAGCACCAAGCTTTGGAGCCATTACCAGGATTTGTTCGAGCCTGGAGATCACAATTTCGTGCACCAAGTTTTTGGCGCCGTTGCCGGGGATTGTTCGTGTATGGACAACTGACGGTTCATCTTGTTGCTCAGATTAGGTAATTTTCTTTTTATTTTATTTTTCAAAACTTTTTCAAAAATCTTTCAAAAATATTTTCAAAAAAAAATTTTTCTCTTGTTTTTGAAAAAAAATAAAAATATTTTCAAAAATAAATTATTCTATGGTTTCAGAATTTTTAAGAATGAATTCTAGTGTTTCATGAAGCATGTTGAAGCCTGGCTGGTTGTAAAGCCATGTCTAAATTCTTTTGGACTGAGGCTTCAACTAATCACTTCAATGCATGTAATTCCATATATCACATGCTAAAGCTTGGCTGGCCATTGGCCATGTCTAGTGTTTTGGACTGGAGCTTTCATTGAAAGCTTGGCTGGCTAGTGAGCCATGTCTAATTCCTGGACTGAAGCTTTAGACTAACATGGCAAGATTCCTGGAATTCATATTAAAAATTTTGGAATCCTTATTTTTCCTTTTAATTTTCGAAAAATATAAATAAAAATCCAAAAAAATTAGAAAATCATAAAAATCAAAAATATTTTTGTGTTTCTTGTCTGAGTATTGAGTCATGTTATAAGTTTGGTGTCACTTGCATATGCATCTAGCAATTTTCGAAAATATCATGCATTCATAGTGTTCTTCATGATCTTCAAGTTGTTCTTGGTAAGTCTTCTTGTTTGATCTTGATGATTTTTTGTTTGGTGTCTTTTCATGTTTATCATATGCATTCTTGAATTCTTAGTGCGTAAGCATTAAGGAATTCTAAGTTTGGTGTCTTGCATGTTTTCTTTGCATTAAAAATTTTTCAAAAATATGTTCTTGATGTTCATCATGACATTCAAAGTGTTCTTGGTGTTCATCTTGACATTCATAGCATTCTTGCATGCATCACATGTTTTGATCTAAAAATTTCATGCATTGCATCTTTTTAGTGTTTTTCTCTTGCATCATAAAAATTTCAAAAATCAAAAAATATCTTTCCCTTTTTCTCTCATCAAATTCGAAAATTTGGATTGACTTTTTCAAAAAATTTTTAAAATCAAATTGTTTCTCATGAGTCAAATCAAATTTTCAATTTGAAAATCTTATCTTTTTCAAAATCTTTTTCAAAAATCAAATCTTTTTCAAAATTCTTAGTTATTTTCGAAAATTCCAAAAATATTTTTCAAAAATCTTTTTCATATTTTTATACCAAATTTTCGAAAATAATTTAATCAATTAATGTTTTGATTCAAAAATTTGAAGTTTGTTACTTGCTTGTTAAGAAAGATTCAAAACTTTAAGTTCTAGAATCATATCTTGTGATTTCTTATGAATCAAGTCATTAATTGTGATTTTAAAAATCAAATCTTTTTCAAAACTAATTTCTATCATATCTTTTCAAAATATCTTCTTATCTTATCTTTTTCAAAAATATCTTTTCAAAATATCTTTCCTAACCTCTTAACTACTTATCTTTTCAAAATTGGTTTTCAAAATTTGTTTTAACTAACTAACAAACTTTTTGTTTGTTTCTTAACTTTTTCAAAACCACCTAACTAACTCTCTCTCTCTCATTTTCGAAAATATCTCTCCCGTTTTTCAAAATTTCTTTTTAATTTATTAATTATTTTAATTTTTAAAACTTAATTTTCGAAAATTACTAACAAATTTTCAAAAAAAAAAAAAAAAAAAAAACCATTTTCAAAAATCACTAACTCTTTTTCAAAATAATTTTCGAAAATTTTCCTTCCCCCATCTCATTCTACTTATTCATTCATATCCTAACATCTCATCTCACATCTCAAAGCCTCCTCACAGTTGTGTTTCTTCCTTTACATCACATCCTTTATCTCCCCCCTCTTCTTCTACTCACACAGGGATCCCTATACTGTGGTATAAAGGATCTCTATTATTATTATTATTTTTCTGTCCATTCTTCCTTGTATATGAGCAGGAGCAAGGATAAGAACATTCTTGTGGAAGCAGATCCAGAACCTGAAAGGACTCTGAAGAGAAAATTAAGAGAAGCTAAAATACAACAATCCAGAGATAACCTTTCAGAAATTTTCGAACAGGCAGAGGAGATGGCAGCCGAAAATAATAATAATGAAAGGAGGATGCTTGGTGACTTTACTGCACCTAATTCCAATTTACATGGAAGAAGCATCTCCATTCCTGCCATTGGAGCAAACAACTTTGAGCTGAAACCTCAATTAGTTTCTCTGATGCAGCAGAACTGCAAGTTTCATGGACTTCCATCTGAAGATCCTTTTCAGTTCTTAACTGAATTCTTGCAGATATATGATACTGTAAAGACTAATGGAGTAGATCCTGAAGTCTACAGGCTCATGCTTTTCCCTTTCGCTGTAAGAGACAGAGCTAGATTATGGTTGGATTCTCAACCCAAAGACAGCCTGAACTCTTGGGATAAGCTGGTCACGGCTTTCTTAGCCAAGTACTTTCCTCCTCAAAAGCTGAGCAAGCTTAGAGCTGATGTTCAAACCTTCAGACAGAAAGAAGGTGAATCTCTCTATGAAGCTTGGGAAAGATACAAACAGTTGACCAAAAAGTGTCCTTTTGACATGCTTTCAGAATGGACCATCCTGGATATATTCTATGATGGTTTATCTGAGCTATCAAAGATGTCACTGGACACTTCTGCAGGTGGATCCATTCACTTAAAGAAAACGCCTGCAGAAGCTCAAGAACTCATTGACATGGTTGCTAACAACCAGTTCATGTACACTTCTGAAAGAAATCCTGTGAATAATGGGACGCCTATGAAGAAGGGAGTTCTTGAAGTTGACACTCTGAATGCCATATTGGCTCAGAATAAAATATTGACTCAGCAAGTCAATATGATCTCTCAGAGTCTGCATGGAATGCAAGCTGCATCCAACAGTACTCAAGAGGCTTCTTATGAAGAAGAAGCTTATGATCCTGAGAACCCTGCAATAGCAGAGGTAAATTACTTAGGTGAACCTTATGGAAACACCTATAACTCAACATGGAGAAATCATCCAAATTTCTCATGGAAGGATCAAAAGCCCCAACAAGGCTTTAATAATGGTGGAAGAAACAGGTTTAGCAATAGCAAGCCTTTCCCATCATCAACTCAGCAACAGACAGAGAACTCTGAACAAAATGCTTCTAATTTAGCAAATCTAGTCTCTAATCTATCTAAGGCCACTGTAAGTTTCATGAATGAAACAAGGTCTTCCATTAGAAATCTGGAAGCACAAGTGGGCCAGCTGAGTAAAAGGATCACTGAAATCCCTCCTAGTACTCTCCCAAGCAATACAGAAGAGAACCTAAAAGGAGAGTGCAAGGCCATTGACATAAGCGCCATGGCCGAACCTGTGAGGAGAGGAGAGGACGTGAATCCCAAGGAGGAAGACCTCCAGGGACGTCCAGTGATCAATAAGGAGTTTTCCTCTGGGGAACCAAAGGACTCTGAGGCTCATCTAGGGACCATAGAGATTCCATTGAACCTCCTTATGCCCTTCATGAGCTCTGATGAGTATTCCTCTTCTGAAGAGAATGAGGATGTCACTGAAGAGCAAACTGCCAAGTTTCTTGGTGCAATCATGAAGCTGAATGCCAAACTGTTTGGCATTGATGCTTGGGAAGTTGAACCTCCCTTGTTCATCAATGAACTAAGTGATCTGGATCAACTGACATTGCCTCAGAAGAGACAGGATCCTGGAAAGTTCATAATACCCTGTACCATAGGCACCATGATCTTTAAGGCTCTGTGTGACCTCGGTTCAGGAATAAACTTCATGCCCCTCTCTGTAATAGAGAAACTGGGAATCTATGGGGTGCAAGCTGCTAAAATCTCACTAGAGATGGCAGACAGCTCAAGAAAACAGGCATATGGACAAGTAGAGGATGTATTAGTAAAGGTTGAGGGCCTTTACATCCCTGCTGATTTCATAGTCCTGGATACTGGAAAGGAAGAGGATGAATTCATCATCCTAGGAAGACCTTTCCTGGCCACAGCAAGAGCTGTGATTGATGTTGACAGAGGTGAAATATTCCTTCAATGGAATGAGAACTCCCTTGTGTTTAAAACTCAAGGATCTCCCTTTGCAACCATGGAGAGGAAGCAGAAAAAGCTTCTCTCAAAGCAGAGTCAACCAGAGCCCCCACAGTCAAACTCTAAGTTTGGTGTTGGGAGGCCACAACCAAACTCTAAGTTTGGTGTTGAACTCCCATATCCAAACTCTAAGTTTGGTGTTGGAGAGTCTCAACAAAGCTCTGCACATCTGTGAGGCTCCATGAGAGCTCACTGTCAAGCTATTGACATTAAAGAAGCGCTTGTTGGGAGGCAACCCAATGTTTATCTAATTCTTATTTTTATTGTTTTTCATGTTTTCTTAGGTTCATGATCATGTGGAGTCACAAAATAAATATAAAAATTGAAAACGGAATAAAAAATAGCAGAAGAAAAATCACACCCTGGAGGAGCATCTGTCTGGCGTTCAAACGCCAGAACAGAGCATAGTTCTGGCGCTGAACGCCCAGAATGGGAGCATCCTGGCGCTGAACGCCCAGAACAAGCATGGTTCTGGCGTTCAACGCCAGAAATGGCAGCAAAGGGGCGTTGAACGCCCAAAATGGGCACCAACCTGGCGCTGAACGCCCAGAGTTGTGTGCAAGGGCATTTTACATGCCTAAATTGGTGCAGGGATGTAAATGCCTTGACACCTCAGGATCTGTGGACCCCACAGGATCATCTCAGGATCTATGGACCCCACAGGATCCCCACCTACCTCATCATCTCTCTTTCCCTTCATGATCATCCCTTCTTTTTTTTTCCATTTACCACTCACATCCATACAACCACTACCTTCAAAATTCAACATCTCTCTCCCACCCAATCCCACCCATATGGCCGAATACACACCTCCATCCATCTCCTCCATATCCTCTTCTTCTTCTTCTATTCTTTCTTCTTTTGCTCGAGGGCGAGCAACATTCTAAGTTTGGTGTGGTAAAAGCATAGCTTTTTTGTTTTTTCCATAACCATTGATGGCACCTAAGGCCAGAGAAACCTCTAGAAAGAGGAAAGGGAAGACAAAAGCTTCCATCAAGGGTCTATAGCTCAGTGGTAGAACATTTGACTGCAAATCAAGAGATCCCTGAGATACCTCAGGGGATACATTTTCTTCCACACAATTATTGGAAGCAACTAAGGGTGGAACATCAAGAGCACTCCATCATCCTTCATGAAATCAGAGAAGATCTAAAAGCAATGAAGGAGGAGCAGCCAAGGGAAGGAAGAGACATAGAAGAGCTCAAGGACATCACTAAGGTGGACTCATTCCTTGTTCTTACTTTCTCTGTTTTTCATTTTCTATGTTATGTGCTTATCTATGTTTGTGTCTTCATTACAAGATCATTAGTAGTTAGTAACTCTGTCTTAAAGTTATGAATGTCCTATGAATCCATCACCTCTCTTAAAATAAAAACTGTTTTAATTCAAAAGAACAAGAAGTACATGAGTTTTGAATTTATCCTTGAACTTAGTTTAATTATATTGATGTGGTGATAATGCTTCTTGTTTTCTGAATGTATGCTTGAACAGTGCATATGTCTTTTGAAGTTGTTGTTTAAGAATGTTAAATATGTTGGCTCTTGAAAGAATGATGACTAGGAGACATGTTATTTGATAATCTGAAAAATCATAAAAATGATTCTTGAAGCAAGAAAAAGCAGCAAAGAACAAAGCTTGCAGAAAAAAAAAAAGAAAGAAAAAAAAATAGGCGAAAAAAATAGAAAGAAAAAGAAAAAGCAAGCAGAAAAAGCCAATAACCCTTAAAACCAAAAGGCAAGGGCAAATAAAAAGGATCCCAAGGCTTTGAGCATCAGTGGATAGGAGGGCCTAAAGGAATAAAATCCTGGTCTAAGCGGCTAAACCAAGCTGTCCCTAACCATGTGCTTGTGGCGTGTAGGTGTCAAGTGAAAACTTGAGACTGAGCGGTTAAAGTCAAGGTCCAAAGCAAAAAAAAAAAAAAGAGTGTGCTTAAGAACCCTGGACACCTCTAATTGGGGACTTTAGCAAAGCTGAGTCACAATCTGAAAAGGTTCACCCAATTATGTGTCTGTGGCATTTATGTATCCGGTGGTAATACTGGAAAACAAAGTGCTTAGGGCCACGGCCAAGACTCATAAAGAAGTTGTGTTCAAGAATCATCATACTGAACTAGGAGAGTCAATAACACTATTCGAAATATGAAGTTCCTATAGATGCCAATCATTCTGAACCTCAATGGATAAAGTGAGATGCCAAAACTATTCAAGAGGCAAAAAGCTATAAGTCCCGCTCATATGATTGAAGCTCTGTTTCATTGATAGTTTGGAATTTATAGTATATTCTCTTCTTTTTATCCTATTTGATTTTCAGTTGCTTGGGGACAAGCAACAATTTAAGTTTGGTGTTGTGATGAGCGGATAATTTATACGCTTTTTGGCATTGTTTTTAGTATGTTTTTAGTAGGATCTGGTTACTTTTAGGGATGTTTTCCTTAGTTTTTATGTTAAATTCACATTTCTGGACTTTACTATGAGTTTGTGTGTTTTTCTGTGATTTCAGGTATTTTCTGGCTGAAATTGAGGGACTTGAGCAGAAATCAGATTCAGAGGTTGAAAAAGGACTGCTGATGCTGTTGGATTCTGACCTCCCTGCACTCAAAGTGGATTTTCTGGAGCTACAGAACTCGAAATGGCGCGCTTCCAATTGCGTTGGAAAGTAGACATCCAGGGCTTTCCAGAAATATATAATAGTCCATACTTTGGCCAAGAATTGACGACGTAAACTGGCGTTCAACGCCAGCCTTCTGCCCAAATCTGGCGTCCAGCGCCAGAAAAGGATCCAAAACCAGAGTTGAACGCCCAAACTGGCACAGAAACTGGCGTTCAACTCCACAAATGGCCTCTGCACGTGCAACACTCAGGCTCAGCCCAAACACACACCAAGTGGGCCCCGGAAGTGGATTTATGCATCAATTACTTACTCATGTAAACCCTAGTAGCTAGTTTATTATAAATAGGACCTTTTACTATTGTATTAGGCATCTTTGGATTACCTTATGATCCTTTGATCACGTTTTAGAGGGCTGGCCATCTCGGCCATGCCTGGACCTTCACTTATGTATTTTTAACGGTAGAGTTTCTACACTCCATAGATTAAGGTGTGGAGCTCTGCTGTTCCTCAAAGATTAATGCAAAGTACTACTGTTTTCTATTCAATTCTTCTTATTTCGCTTCTAAGATATCCATTCGCACCCAAGAACGTGATGAAGGTGATGATTATGTGTGACGCTCATCATCCTTCTCCCTTATGAACGCGTGCCTGACAAACACTTCTGTTCTACATGAATTAAGCTAGAATGAGTATCTCTTAGATCTCCTAACCAGAATCTTCGTGGCGTAAGCTAGAATGATGGCGGCATTCAAGAGAATCCGGAAGGTCTAAACCTTGTCTGTGGTATTCTGAGTAGGATTCAATGATTGAATGACTGTGACGAGCTTCAAACTCGCGAGTGCTGGGCGTTAGTGACAGACGCAAAAGGAGGGTGAATCCTATTCCAGCATGATCGAGAACCGACAGATGAATAGCCGTGCCGTGACAGGGTGAGTGAGCATATTATTCACTGAGAGGAGGGGATGTAGCCACTGACAACGGTGATGCCCTTGCATACAGCCAGCCATGGAAAGGAGTAAGACTGATTGGATGAAGATAGCAGGAAAGCAGAGGTTCAGAGGAACGAAAAGCATCTCCATTCGCTTATCTGAAATTCCTACCAATGATTTACATAAGTATCTCTATCCCTATTTTATTAATTAATATTCGAAAACACCATTATCACTTTATATCCGCCTGACTGAGATTTACAAGGTGACCATAGCTTGCTTCATACCAACAATCTCCGTGGGATTCGACCCTTACTCACGTAAGGTATTACTTGGACGACCCAGTGCACTTGCTGGTTAGTTGTATCGAAGTTGTGACAATTATGAATTAAGATCAGAGCACCAAGCTTTGGAGCCATTACCAGGATTTGTTCGAGCCTGGAGATCACAATTTCGTGCACCAACATCCTCATTGTAGCTCCCATTTCCTACAACATAATTTGAACCAAACTCATAGCCAAAGTGATGAGAATTCATAGTAGCAAGAGAAAATAAAACAAATACTAATAAGAACTAATAAAAACTAACTCCTAAAACAAGCAAAAACTAGCAAAGAAGCATATTAACATATATACAATAGCCAATAACATAACACCATTGCAACTCCACGGCAACGGCGCCATTTTGATGAACAAACTCTTGACGGTTTGGAATTTAATTAATGAAGTATTGTTGTAAAGAATAGTTTCCAAACCAATCAATAATCCTTTCATGCAAAAAATTTAGGTTGTCACAAGTAACAAACCCCAAATGAAAATTAACCGGAGTATTTGGGCTCCGGGTTGTCTCACGAAGAGTTACAATGAAGTGGTCAATTATTGGCTATGAAGTGGGGTAAGGGGGGGGGGTTTTGGTTGATTAGAGGGGCAATAAAATAAAAAGACAAGAAAAGTAAATTGAGCAAGTAATTAAAGAAAGCAAGTAATAAAGAGAGACATTCATGGCAATGGATTGAGATCATAGGCTTTCTATCCTAGTCATGCATGATTAATTCATCTTATTTAGTTAACTCACACATCGGGAGAATGTCAAACAAGACTAATTAATCATATCACAAATATAAACAAGAATTTATCTCATTACGTCAACTCCAACAAATAGGGAGAAAGTCTAACGAGACTAGCTAATCTCAATCCAAAAGTCCTAACCAACTTACTAATTAAAATAGCAAAAGATTAGCGTCAATGGAAACAATATTCCAAAAGTCCTAATCAACTCACTAATTTAAGTAGCAAAAGGTTAGCGTCAATGGAAACAATACTAGCTAACAACTCTAGATCACCAACATAAGTTGGGTTTTCATGACTCAAGATTACCCAATCACTCTTTCCAAGCCAAGAATGCTCAAAATCTACTCTAACATCCTTCCAAGCATTCTATCAAACACTTGGAAGGCATACATGGAAAGCATAGTAAAATGTGCAAGAAATATAAATCTACCAACTACAAATTGCAAGGAAACAAGATCAACAACTCAAACCAACAATAAAGAAACATCAAACATTAAATTGCATTAAAGGAAAATTAAGATCCAACAAGGTTCATGAACATAAAAGCAACAAAATAAAAGAAATGAACAAGTAAAAACTAGAAGAGTAGAGATGTAACAACAAGAAATTAAAAGGAGAAACTAAATCAAAACAAGAATTAAAAGTGAGTTTCAAGAAAATTAAACCTAAACTACCCTAAATTCTAGAGAGAAGAGAAAGCTTCTCTCTCTAGAATTCTACCCTAAAACATGATGAAAACTAAACTATGACTACTTGGTTTCATTCCCCCTTCAATCCTTGGGTTCAATAGCATCAGAAATGGGTTGGATTGGGCCCAAAATGAGCTGCAAAATCGCTGGGGGCGATTTCATAAAAGTGGGCCACGGACAGCATCGGCGCGCGCGCACAAAGTGCACGTGCGCGCCCCTGAACGCGAAGCAACATATGGCAAAATTTATATCATTTCGAAGCCCCGGATGTTAGCTTTCCAACGCAAATGGAACCGCCTCATTTTCTCCTCACTTTTTCCATCCGATACTTGCCTTATGAACCTGAAATTACTCAAAAAATATATCAAGGCATCAAATGGAATTAAAGTGAATTAAAATCATCAATTTTAGGGCCTAAAAAGCATGTTTTCACATTTAAGCACAAATCAAGGGAGAATTGCAAAACCATGCTATTTTATTGAATAAATGTGAGAAAAGTTGATAAAATCCCCCAAAATAAGCACAAGATAAACCACAAAATCGGGGTTTATCACTTTCCCAGTCAGCTCCGGGTACACAAATGTCTCGCAAAATGTGGTCATAATTGGGGTTGTCCAATCTTGAGTGATAACTTTCTTCATCAAACTGTATAGACCGTAGCTTCAGTGCCCTCATGACACTCATGGGACCAAAATCCACTATCTTTCCTCTCACAAAGCTTGTATATGACTCATCTTTCTTATCATATCGGACCGCATTTGCATAAAATTCTCTTATGAGATTTGCATTCACCTTAGTGACAAGGTCAGTGAGGAACTCCCATCTTCTCTTTTCTACCTTCTCTGTGATTTCAGGGCACTCAGTTTTCTTCACTTGAAATCCCAGCTCATAAATGATTTCCTTGTCAACCATCCACCCGTATTGCAATGCATGATGCAAGCTTCTAAATCTCTTTTCGTCATACGGGTGCTGCTCCATGGGTTCCTTTCCCTTCCTTCTTTTAGAACTCGAAGACACCATGAATGATAGTTAATATGTGAAGGTGGTAAAGTTGTGGAGACTTTTGGTTGTTTAGGGTTTTATTGCAATGAAGAGAGTGAGGGGGAAATGTTTGTAATGGAGTAAGGAGTTTCTTGTACCGAAATGAAGAGTTGTGAAGAGTGGGTGATGACCATGAAGGTGGGTACGGAACAAGGGTCATATATAGGGACGATGTGAGAGAGTGGAGGGTGTGGATTGATGGAGTGGTTACTTGATGGACGGTTGGGGTTATGCATGGACAAAAGACAAGGATCATCACTTTATGATGGAGATTTCTCGGTCTTTTAGGGGTCCCATTTTTCCAATGTTGCATGGCAACATTTTCCAATGTATTCCCTTTTTAGAACAAGTGTGTAGCCCCTCCTTTTGTGGTGTCCGATCCTTCTTTGTTTAGTTGTCCAATCGAACCCTTTTAATGCTTCTTTTCTTTTCCTATAAAGATAAAATAAGAAAAGTAAGACATAATATCAAAAAGACAATTTAGCCTTTACGGCTATACTTAATAAAGAAAAGAAAAGATTAGATTGTTTATTCATGAACTCCAACTAACTAACTAACTGTGTATCCTTATATGCATTTTTGTGGCACCATGGGGTGACACCAAACTTAATTTGAAGCACTGTGATGAAAAGTTCTGTTCAAAGCTCCAAGACTAGCATGCTCTCTGTTGCATTCATGCTTTCTTGGTACACTTTGAACACCAAACTTGTTCTTCACTATATATACTGCAATATAAGAACGTCGCCAAGTTTGGGTTGGAATTTATGAATATTGACTTATTTATTAGTAAAAGCTAATAAAACATGGGTTGCCTCCCATGAAGCGCTTCTTTAGCGTCACTAGCTTGACGTTTCTCCTTCATCAGGGAGGTTGATAATGCTTCAAGTCCTCCCCTCTTACCTTGGACTTATATCCATTGGTTGTATCAATGATCTCCACATGTTTCAAGGAGAGGACTCTGTTAATAGTGAAGACCTTAGGTAACTGAGATGGTACAGTCGGGAGATTAGGGGGGATATCTGGGAAGTAAGCTGAGATCACTTTATCTCCTGGAGAGAAATCTTCCGTAGGGATCTTCTTGTTCCTCCACCCCCTTGGTACCTTCTTCTTTGTCTCTTTTGATGCTTCCCTGCTCTTGGCGACTTCTTCTTCTAAGTGAATTTTGTTGTTGTCTTCACATGCCTCTAGTGGTTTAGGTTCCTCCAGCTTCTCCTTGAGCTGTGACGATTGTTGTTTGCCTTGTTCATCATTCAGTGGGGTTTTCGGATGCGTTGGTGGTGCCTCAGTGCTTGTTTCCTCTGCCAGCTTCTCATTATGATCATTGCTTGGTTCTTTATTTTCTTGGTCAGCTTCTTGGGAGAGTTTGAAGACATTGAAGCTGAGTTGTTCATCATGGAGTGTGACTCTCTTCCATGTCCAAGATGACAAAGTCTATTGGGAGGTAGTATTTCCCAACCTTTAACAACACATTTTCCACCACCCCTATTGCTTGTTTTTGAGTTTTGTCAGCCAGCCTGATGACCACATCTGTGGGCAATATCTCATTGATCTGCAGTCTCTTCACCAGGGCTAAGGGCATTAAGTTGATGCTTGCTGCCAAATCGCAGAGTGCTCTATCAAACATTATTTCTCCTATGGCACAGGGGACATGAAAACTCCCTGGATCTTTTCTTTTCGTAGGCAACTGTGGTTGAATGAGGGCACTACACCCCTTGTTCATCACTATAGTCTGGCCTCCCTTGAGTGAGCTTTTCCTAGGAAGCAGCTCCTTCATATACTTGATATATGCAGGCATTTGTTGGATAGTCTTGATGAATGGTATGTTCACATGCAAAGATGCAAACAAGTCAAGAAATCTTGAGTATATTCTCTTCTCCACAGCACCATTGAGCAGTTGGGGAAAAGGTGCATAGAGTCTCAACAACTCCTGTTTTGAGATTTCTGGTTCTTGGCAATCTTTTTCCACCTCTTCTACTAAGGTATCTTCAGGTTGTTCTAACAGCTTACTTGGCTTGTCCTCAATCTCCTTATCACTTATAGTGACTATCTTGCAATCTTTCCAACTTACTTTCTTTATTTCACCTCTCGGATTCTTCTCTGTGTCACTTGGGAATCCATCTGTGGGTTTGGGAATTTGCTCAGAGAGATATCCTACTTGAGATTCCAACCTCTTGATTGTGTCTCCCTGGTTCTTGAAACTGGCTCGCACTTCCTCCTTGAACACCTTGTTGTCTTGGATATCCTTGCATATGCCTTCAAGTAGATTTTCAATCCTTGAGATTCTTTCATCAAGTGATGATAAGTCAGGCTGAGAAGGGTTGTTCTGGCCTTGATATGAATGTGGAGAGGTGTTGTTATTGGGATGTTGATATGGTCTAGATGTGAAATTGTTTGGATTTAGGCGTCTTTGATCCAGGCTTTGGTCTTGTTGATTTTCCCACCCAAAGTTTGGGTGATTCCTCCATCCAGGGTTGTAATTCTTGGAGTAAGGATCATGGTTCTGCCTAGGTGAATTCCCAATGTAGTTGGCTTGCTCCTGACTACCCTCTGCTTCTTCATTCACTCTTTCTTGGGTTGTTGATGAAGTGGAGATTGCTGCCACTTGGTTCGTCTCCATCTTCTTAGTGAGGTCAACCAGCTGTTGGGTAATGAGCTTGTTTTAGGCCAACAGAGCATCTACATTGTTTAGCTCCATTACTCCTCTTGTGTTCCCTCTTTCGGAAGCATAGAAGTAGTCGTTCTCTGCTACTGTTTCATTGACATCTATAGCCTCCTCAATGGTTTTCTTCTTGTTCAAAGATCCTCCGGATGAATGGTCTACGGCCTTCTTTCACTCATAAGAGAGCCCTTCATAGAAAATGTGCAGCTGCACCCATTCGTTAAATATGTCAGGTGGACACCTTCTTGTTAGGTCTTTAAACCTCTCCCATGCTTCATATAGAGTCTCACCATCTTGTTTCCTGAAGGTTTGGACCTCAGCTCTCAGCCTATTGATTCTTTGAGGAGGGTAAAATCTTGCTAAGAATTTGTTCACCACGTCTTCCCAAGTTGTCAAGCTTTCCCTTGGGAAAGATTCCAGCCACTTGGCTGCCTTATCCCTGAGTGAGAATGGAAATAAAAGCAGTCTATAGGTGTTAGGATGAACACCATTAGACTTCACTGTGTCACAAATTCTCAGGAAGGTGGTTAAATGTTGATTTGGGTCCTCTTGGACACTTCCTCCGAACGAACAGTTGTTCTGCACAAGGGTGATGAGCTGTGGCTTCAGTTCAAAATTGTTGGCATGGATGGTTGGCTTTTGAATGCTACTTCCACAGTTTCCTGGGTTTGGATTGATATGAGAGCCTAAAACTCTTCTGTCCTCCCCAGTATGATTTGCTTGACCTCTTCCGCCATGGTTGTGAGCCTCTTCTTCATGATGGTTTTCCATGTTTTCTTCCATGTTTGGTTCAAAGTATTCCTCAAAGTGTTCCTCCTCTTCTTCAGCACTAACTACACGTTTGTCTCTTGCCTCCCTCCTTAGTCTAAGGAAGGTTCTCTCAGGTTCAGAATCAAAGGAAGTTGAAGCCCCGCTTCTTCTCCCTGTCATACAACCAACAAGTACAAGCAAAGAGAATAGGTGCAGAAAGTATATCTGTCAGAATTTCTGTTAGTGTGAGTGATGCAATATATCAAACAGTTAGTGGGTTAGTGAGATGAAATGTAAATAACAGAAAAAAAAGTAGGGGGAAGGGAAGAAATTAACTAAAACAGGAAGTAAATAACTCAAACAGAAATTTAAATCAAACAAAAATAAAATGCTCAATCTAGTTATCCTCCAATCTAATCATTGTTGATGCACAATCAATCCCCAGCAACAGCGCCATAAACTTGATGCACGGAAAACTTGTCTCATAACAAATTTCCTTCGGCAAGTGTACCGAATTTGTCGTCAAGTAAAAACTTACAATAGAGTGAGGTCGAATCCCACAAGGATTGATTGATCAAGCAACTTTAATTAGAGGAATGTTCTAGTTGAGCGAATCAGAAATTGAGTTGTGAATTGCAGAAAGTTAAATGCGGGAAAGTAAATGACAGAAAGTAAATTGCAGAATCTTAAATAGGAATGGGGGAATTGCTCATAAATGTAAATAACAGAAATTAAAGAGAATGGGTAAGATCAGAAATGGGGAGTTCATTGGGCTTAGGAGATTTGCATTCTCCAGATCAATCTCATTTACATCTCTTCCTCAATCAATGCACTCATTGATCTCCTTGGCAATCTTAAGTGATTGAATTACAATTTCTTGTAATTCAATCTCTCAAATCTTGATCAATAGCCAATTCCTTGGTCAATTGCTCATGAGAAGAGATGAAGTATGGTCACTGATTATACCACATGCATTTCCCAAATCAAGCATTGAGAGGATTATAGTCACATATCCATCCAAACCCAATTTGGTCCAGCATGAGAAAGCATTTCTAGCTTGATCTCTTCATTCCTCTTTCAAAGCTCTGGAAAATGAAAACAAAGATGGAGAATACATGATGAAAACTAGAAGAGCCAAAAAGTAAAATACAGGAAGTAGTTCTATGCTATTTTCTAACTCCCAGCAACTCTCCCAAAATAATTCAAAGCTACTCCTATATATACTACTCTTCTCATCTTCTAGTTGGTTCTTCAAGTCTTGGGCCTTTGGATCTTGAGTTTGAAGCAGTTCTCTTCTTCATTTGGGCTTGGCTCTACTTGCAGAGAGAAAGTGTGAAGTGGGCAGATATTTTAGCTCAGGACGTTAGGGTTGTTAACGTTTAGTGAAAATATGAGTTCGAGAACGTTAGTGACAATCAACTTTCTCACTAACGTTCCTAAGTAAAAGCCACGTTAACCTCAACGTTAGTGGCACAAACGTTGCCACCAACGTTGCCTCTAGGTCCTTCGCACACATTATTGGGACTTAACTTTCCCAATAATGTTGAAAAGCCCCCATTGCTCCTACGTTAGAGCCCACGTTAACTTAGTTAACGTGGCTCTTTAACGTGGGCTTGCCATCCTTCGAGAACGTTAGTGACATTCAACATTGTCACTAACGTTCCAATGTGCCCCCATGTCTCACGTTAGAATCCACGTTAACTAGGTTAACGTGGCTTATAACGTGGCCATGCTTAGCCATCCCCAACGTTAGTGACAATGTTAAGTGTCACTAACGTTGGTTCATCATTCCTCATCCACATTAGCTTCCACGTTAACTAAGTTAACGTGGGAGTTAACGTGACTCATAGTGGCTTGTGTGGCTCCTTCCAACGTTAGTGACAATGTTGAGTGTCACTAACGTTGGCCATCACCTTCTTCTCTCACGTTAGCCTCCACGTTAACTAAGTTAACGTGGAAGTTAATGTGGCTCCTTGGGGTTGTGTGGTTGCTTCCAACGTTAGTGACAATGTTGGGTGTCACTAACGTTGTTGACCACTCTTGCCTCTTCATGTTAGCTTCCACGTTAACCAAGTTAACGTGAGAGTTAACGTGGCATTGTACACTTAGGCTAACGTTAGTGACAATGTTGAATGTTACTAACGTTTGCTTCCTTTCCCCCTTTTAACATTAGAGGCCACGTTAACTAAGTTAACGTGGACTCTAACGTGGCCACTTGTGAGCATTGGCCAACGTTAGTGATAATGTTAAGTGTCACTAACGTTGGCTCAAATTCCCTTCTTCATATTAGAGTTCACGTTAACTTAGTTAACGTGACTCTTAACGTGGGTAATGATGGCTTCGAGAGCATCATTGGCAGTCACTTTTCTCATTAACTTTGCAAGTTACCTCCCATTCCTTACTTCCTTTGGTCCTGAAATCAGGCAATAGAGTGCATCAAAGTTCTAGTCCAAGTCATGGGTAATGCAGAATACAATTTGTCACTAAACTCATGCAAAATCCTCATGAAATAATGTAAAATGCACAATGTATGCTTGAATCAAGGTGTAAGTGAATATCTACCCAAAACTAGCTTATTTCCTAAGAAAATGCATGAAACTATCCTAAAAACAGTAAAGAAAAGGTCAGTGAAACTGGCCAAAATGCCCTGGCATCAAAAATACCAAGGAACACCAAACTTAAGAATTTTAAGATCAAGACACAAAAAAGACTCAAGAACACTTTGAAGATTCACAAGAACACCAAGAACAAAAGAAAGAACACCAAACTTCAAATTTTTTTGAAGACCAAAATAACTTTTCGAAAATTATATAAAAATTAACAAGAAAACTCCAAACTTAAAGTTTGGCACAAGATTAAATCAAGAAAAATTATTTTTGAAAAATATTTTTAATAGAACCGGTGCCCAATCATCAAGAACATAAACCAATGCTCTAGCCAATTGAGCTGTAAATGTAACACTTGTTTTGAAGAGGTATATTATCACTAACTAAAAATAAATTCCTTTTTGAAGACTAATGCTTTGGAAAAAGACAAGAAAAACAAGAAAAGACACAGAACAAGAAAAACTAAAAATCAAACAAGACAAATAAACAAGAACAACTTGAAGATCAAAGAACACAACTTCGAAAATTTAAAAGAAAAATATAGAATATGCAATTGACACCAAACTTAGAACAAGACACTAAACTCACGAAAAAAATTAAAAATTGATAAAAAAAAATAATATTTTTGAAAAATTTTTGAAAAGGAAATAAAGGACTCAGAATTTAATGACTCTATAGCAACAAAAATAAATTATTCCTAATCTAAGCAAGAAAATAAACCTTTAGTTGTTCAAACTCAAACAATCCCCGGCAACGGTGCCAAAAACTTGGTGCACGAATTGTGAATCACACTTTTCACAATTCGTACCACTAACCAGCAAGTGCACTGGGTCGTCCAAGTAACACCTTACATGAGTAAGGGTCGAATCCCACAGAGATTGTTGGTTTGAAGTAATCTCTGGTTATCTTGTAAATCTCAGTTAGGAGGTTAATTATAATTATCAGTTGACTTGCAAATGAACAAGGGAACATAAAATAAATACTTGGTATGCAGTAATGGAGAATATGTTGGAGTTTTGGAGATGCTTTGTCTTCTGAATCTCTGCTTTCTCCCTGTCTTCTTCTTCACGCACGCAAGGTTCCTCCTATGGAAAGCTGTGTGTTGGTGGATCACCGTTGTCAATGGTTACCATCTGTCCTCTCAGTGAAAAAGGTCCAGGTGCGCTGTCACCGCATGGCTAATCATCTGTCGGTTCTCGATCATGTCAGAATAGGATCCATTGATCCTTTTGTGTCTATCACTACACCTAACACTCGCTAGTTTGAAGCTCGTCACAGTCATTCAATCCCTGAATCCTACTCGGAATACCACAAACAAGGTTTAGACTTTCCGGATTCTCAAGAATGCTGCCAATGGATTCTAGCTTATACCACGAAGATTCTGATTAAGGAATCCAAGAGATATTCATTCAATTGAAAGTAGAACGGAGGTGGTTGTCAGGCACGCGTTCATAGGTTGAGAATGGTGATGACTGTCACGGATCATCACATCCATCATATTGAAGTGCGAATGAACATCTTAGATAGAAACAAGCGTGTTTGAATAGAAAACAGAAATAGTTGCATTAATTCATCGAAACACAGCAGAGCTCCTCACCCCCAACAATGGAGTTTAGAGACTCATGCCGTTAGAAATTACAAATTTCAGATCTAAAATGTCCTGAGATGCAAAATAAATCTCTAAAAGTTGTTTAAATACTAAACTAGTAACCTAGGTTTACAGAAAATGAGTAAACTATGATAGATAGTGCATAAATCCACTTCTGGGGCCCACTTGGTGTGTGCTGGGGCTGAGACTTAAGCTTCTCACGTGCCTGGGCTGTTTTGGGCGTTCAACGCCAGGTTGTAACCTGTTTCTGCCGTTGAACTCCAACTTGTAACTTGTTTCTGGCGCTGGACGCCAGACTGCAACATGGAACTGGCGTTGAACGCCAGTTTATGTCATCTATCCTTGAGCAAAGTATGGACTATTATATATTGCTGGAAAGCCCTGGATGTCTACTTTCCAACGCAATTGAGAATGCGCAATATGGAGTTGTGTAGCTCCAAAAAATCCACTTTGAGTGCAGGAAGGTCAGAATCCAACAGCATCAGTAGTCCTTTTTCAGCCTGAATCAGATTTTTGCTCAGCTCCCTCAATTTCAGCCAGAAAATACCTGAAATCACAGAAAAACACACAAACTCATAGTAAAGTCCATAAATGTGATTTTTAATAAAAAAACTATTAAAAATATACTAAAAACCAACTAAATCATACTAAAACTAAGTAAAAATAATGCCAAAAAGCGTATAAATTATCCGCTCATCAACACTCTTGAGAGTTTTGAAATGTGTGCGTACGCACAGGGGTGTGCATATGCACAAATGTCAATTTTTACAAGGATCTATTCACTCGCACAACCTGTGCCAGCGCCCCCAACAAACTGACCTTCCCGACGTGTGCGTCCGCATAGGTTGAAGTTTTTCCTTAGATGTGTGCGTGCACAAGCTGTGCTGGCACTGCGAACAGAACGCACTTCCCTGCCTGTGCGTGTGCACAGACGTGTGCGTCCGCACAGGTTGAAATATTTGCAGGGTGTGCGTCCGCACGAGGGTGTGCGCTCGCACAAATCAAAAATCATGAAATTATGCAACTTTGCAGAATTTCAGATTTTTAACACCAACTTTGAAGGATCATAACTTTCTCTACAAAATTCTAGTTTTCACAAATTTTATATTGATCTAAAGAGTTTTCAAAGATCTTTAATTATAAACAAATTTCAATCAATTTCGAAAACCAAGGCAAAAGTTATGATTGAGCAAAATTCACCAAAAACTCAATTTTACCAAACTTTACAATTTACACAATTTCTTACCATACACATCCCAAACCATACTATACCATCCAAAATTCCATTTTTCATCAAGATGTACCTATTGTATAATAATACACCAACCTTACAACATTCTTATTCTCATTTCATTATTTCCAATTCCAACATCAACCATATAACACTTATGATCAAAATCATCATCACACTCACCATTTCATAAATCATCATACTACAATTATCATAAAGAACCAACTTCCAATCCATACAATCATTCAACATCAATATATCATTAAAATTCATCACAATCAACCCAACAATCATCAATTCATCATCATATAACATGACAACCATCATTTTAGTTTAATCTATCTTATTGGTCACTAGCCTATGTGTCCATGAATATTATATACTACATAGAGGAAACCGAAAGCATACCTTGGCCGATTCCCCTTTATGCACCCGAATTCCAACTTAGCACAAACAAGCTTCCAACCACAATCCAAGCTTTCAAATCCACTCCAATAAGCACAATTAAGTTCCAAGAGCTCCCAAAGCCACAATAACCAAACTATATACATATAAATCACCTCAAATCAACCTAGGGTTCCAATTAAACATAAATTCACAAGGGTTTAGTGGCCCTTACCTTCTCCAACCGATTTACTAGCAAGAATCCAAGGCTAAGCAAGCATTAGAGCAAACCTAAACACCAAGGATCACAAAAACTCATTTAATCAAAAATTCTATAAACTCGAAATTTTGAGGAGAGAAACTGAGAGGGATTCGAGCTTTCTGATGAGCGGATAATTTATACGCTTTTTGGCAATGTTTTTAGTATGTTTTTAGTAGGATCTAGTTACTTTTAGGGATGTTTTTATTAGTTTTTATGTTAAATTCACATTTCTGGACTTTACTATGAGTTTGTGTGTTTTTCTGTGAATACAGGTATTTTCTGGCTGAAATTGAGGGACTTGAGCAAAAATCAGATTCAGAGGTTGAAGAAGGACTGCTGATGCTGTTGGATTCTGACCTCCCTGCACTCAAAGTGGATTTTCTGGAGCTACAGAACTCCAAATGGCGCGCTCTAAACGGCGTTGGAAAGTAGACATCCAGGGCTTTCCAGCAATATATAATAGTCCATACTTTGCCCGAGTTTAGATGACGCAACAGGGCGTTGAACGCCAGTTCTATGCTGCAGTCTGGAGTTAAACGCCAGAAACACGTCACGAACCAGAGTTGAATGCCAAAAACACGTTACAACTTGGCGTTCAACTCCAAAAGAAGCCTCTGCACGTGTAAACTTCAAGCTCAGCCCAAGCACACACCAAGTGGGCCCCGGAAGTGGATTTATGCATCAATTACTTACTTCTGTAAACCCTAGTAGCTAGTTTAGTATAAATAGGACTTTTTACTATTGTATTTAGATCTTTTGGAACATCTTTGCATTATCTTTTGATCATTTGATCATGTTTTGAGGGCTGGCCATTCGGCCATGCCTGAACTTTATCACTTATGTATTTTCAACGGTAGAGTTTCTACACACCATAGATTAAGGTGTGGAGCTCTGCTGTTCCTCATGAATTAATACAAAGTACTACTGTTTTTCTATTCAATTCAACTTATTCCGCTTCTAAGATATCCATTCGCACTTCAACATGAATGTGATGATCGTGACAGTCATCGTCATTCCCTATAAACACGTGCTTGACAACCACTTCCGTTCTACCTTAGATTGAATGAGTATCTCTTGGATTCCTTAATCAAAATCTTCGTGGTATAAGTTAGAACCCATGGATGGCCATTCCTAAGATCCGAAAAGTCTAAACCTTGTATGTGGTATTCCGAGTAGGATCCGGGAAGGGATGGCTGTGACGAGCTTCAAACTCGCGAGTGCTGGGCGTACTGACAGACGCAAAAGGATCAATGGATCCTATTCCAGTATGATCGAGAACCGACAGATGATTAGCCATGCAGTGACAGCGCATTGGACCATTTTCACTGAGAGGACAGGATGTAGCCATTGACAATGGTGATGCCTAACATACAGCTTGCCATAGAAAGGAGTAGGACTGATTGGATGAAGACAGCAGGAAAGCAGAGGTTCAGAGGAACGAAAGCATCTCTATACGCTTATCTGAAATTCTCACCAATGAATTACATAAGTATTTCTATCTTTATTTTCTGTTTATTTATTATTATTATTCGAAAACTCCATAACCATTTAATATCCACCTGACTGAGATTTACAAGGTGAGCATAGCTTGCTTCATACCAACAATCTCCGTGGGATCGACCCTTACTCACGTAAGGTTTTATTACTTGGACGACCCAGTGCACTTGCTGGTTAGTTGTATCGAAGTTGTGACAAATTATGAATTAAGATTAGAGCACCAAGTTTTTGGAGCCATTACCAGGGATCACAATTTCGTGCACCAAGTTTTTGGCGCCGTTGCCGGGGATTGTTCAAGTTTGGACAACTGACGGTTCATCTTGTTGCTCAGATTAGGTAATTTTCTTTTTGTTTTATTTTTAAAAAAAATTCTTCAAAAATCTTTCAAAAAATTTTTCCTTTTGTTTTCGAAAATTATTTCAGAATTTTTAAGAATGAATTCTAGAGTTTCATGAAGCATGTAGAAGCCTTGCTGGCTGTAAAGCCATGTCTAAATTCATTTGGACTGAGGCTTCCAAGTCATCATTACAAGAGCAAGCTAGTTGTTGCTAATCAAATTTTTTATTGTATGACTGATTTGTATCTTCTAAAGCTTGGCTGGCTATTAAGCCATGTCTAACCCTTGGATTGGAGCTTTAGGCTAACATTGAAAGATTCCTAGAATTCTTATTAAAAATTTTTGAATTTCTTATTTTCTTTTTCCTATATGTTTTTCGAAAAAAATATACAAAAATAAAAAAAAATTTAATAAAATCATAAAAATAAAAAAAATATTTTATGTTGTTTTTTTGAGTCTTGAGTCAATTTTTAAGTTTGGTGTCAACTGCATATTTTTCTTTTTCTAAAATTTTTTTTCGAAAATTCATGCATTCATAGTGTACTTCATGATCTTCAAGTTGTTCTTGGTAGGTCTTCTTGTTTGATCTTGATGTTTTCTTATTTTGTGTCTTTTGTTGTTTTTCATGTGCATCTTTGCATTCATAGTGTCTAAGCATTAAAAATTTATAAGTTTGGTGTCTTGCATGTTTTCTTTTCTTGAAAATTTTTCAAAAATAAGTTCTTGGTGTTCATCTTGACATTCAAAGTGTTCTTGGTGTTCATCTTGACATTCATAGTATTCTTGCATGCATCACATGTTTTGATCCAAAATTTTCATGCATAGAGTCAATTTTGTGTTTTTCTCTTTTATCATTAAAAATTCAAAAATAAAAAAAATATCTTTCCCTTTTTCTCTCATAAAATTCGAAAATTTGAGTTGACTTTTTCAAAAAATTTTAAAATCTAGTTGTTTCTTATGAGTCAAATCAAATTTTCAAATTGAAAATCTTATCTTTTTCAAAAATTAAATCTTTTTCATTTTTCTTATTTATTTTTGAAAATTTTAAAAATATTTTTTAAAAATCTTTTTCTTAATTTTATCTCATAATTTTCGAAAATATTATCAACAATTAATGTTTTGATTCAAAAATTTCAAGTTTGTTACTTTCTTGTTAAGAAAGTGATGGGAAGCAGAAGCTGGTGAATTAAAAATTTATTAAAATGGTTACGTTGCAAGTATAGTTATTAACTCACTGAAAATCTGCCTATCAATTTAGAAATATGTCACAGAGAGTTTAAATTAAAATTACTGGGAGTTTTAAGTCCCAGGTCGTCTCCCAACGAGTTGCAGAAAAGTGTGCTGTTTTATTAATCAGATGTTCCAAGAAGTTGAGCTAAGTAAATTGGAATTTAAATTGAGGAATTTTAAATAATATAAATAAAAGCCTTGACTGGGAATTGATTAGTTAGAATCTCTATCATTGATGGAGTGATTTTTAAGATTGATTTATAATTAACGGTTACTCTGTTTGGTTATCCTTTACTAGGTAAGGGAAAATCAAACAAGTTGGACTGCCAGATCTATTCACGAGTTACAACCCACTTAGTTCAAAGGGATTGGCGTTGGTGATAGGATAGCAATCCAACATTTAACCCAACTATAAAATTCTCTTTCAATCCTTCCAACTCAAGAATTCCTTTTAATCAACTCCCTATCAAGTAATGAAACTACTCACGCATTGTAAATAAAGAATCCATGGCACATAAAAGGGAATTAAAAGAAGACATGATTATTGGAATTGAAATTGAATTAAAGAGAAATAATCCTTGAATTAATTAATCATAAAAGTATCTGAATGACAAAATTGAACATAACAAAGAACATGGAAGAATAAAACCAAGTTAAGAGAACAAACTAGAATGATGAAGTCTTGATGAGGAAATAACTCTTCTCAATGTTCCAATGCTAAGACCAATTGAAAATTAAAATTCTAAAAACTAGAGAGAAAAACCTAAGAGAGTGAAAAAAAACTAGATCTCAAACTACTGAATGAATGTGTGTGTTGTTTCTGCATATTCTCTGACTCTAGTCTGCTGTTCCAGGCCGAAAACTGGGCCGAAATAAGGTCCAAAATCACCCCCATCGAATTCTGCAGATTATGCAGATCGCACATGTCATGCGATCGCGTCGTCCATGCGGACGCGTCGCTTGCGCTTTTTCCTCTCCACGCGTTCGCGTCATCCATGCTACCGCGTCGCTTGCGCTTTCCAATCCGTGCGGCCGCGCAAGCCATGCGGCCGCATCACTGCGATTTGTGCTCCATCGCGCGGTCGCGTGAGCCATGCGACCGCATCACTTCTCGCTGGTTATCTCCTCAAATTCTTGTGTTCCTTCCATTTTTGCTAGCTTCCTCTCCAATCTCCATCTCATTCATGCCCTATAAGGCCTGAAACACTTGACACACAAATCACAGCATCGAATAGAATAAAGGAGAATTAAAAGTAAATAATTAAAGTCTCTAGGAAGCAATTTTCAAACATGTACTGAATTTAGGAAGGAAATCTAAATGCATGCTAAATTGATGAATAAGTGGGCAAGGATCATGACAAAACCACACAATTAAACACAATATAAACCATAAAATAGTGGTTTATCAACCTCCCCACACTTAAACATTAGCATGTCCTCATGCTAAATTGAAGGAGACAAGGAAATAAGTATGAACATGCAGAAACTCATGAAATGCAATACAATCCTATGTATATAAATAAGTGCAACTATATGATTATTGTCCACCTGATCAAAAGTAAATAAGCCCTTCAAAATAGTTACAAATCAAATTCCACTAATTCTATCATTATACAATAAAACTAATAAAAGTGCAAGAAGATAGCTTATGAAAGCAGGAAACATGAAAATTCAAGCATTGAACCCTCATTGATAATGTATTACGCTCTAATCTCTAGTGTATAGGGTAATCACTCAATTCTTTTCTAGTCATGTTTTCTAACTTTTGTTTTCCTCTTAACCAATCAACGACAGTTAATATACCAATGCAAACATCATGAGGTCTTTTCAGGGTTGTAATGGGGCCAAGGTGCAGGTAAGGATATACATATGGCTAAGTGAGCTTTATAAATTGAATCTTTAATTAACCTAAGCTCTCACCTAATATACATATATTCTATATACTTTTAAATTCATGCTTAGCTACCCATAATTCCCTTTTTCAACCCATACTCATGTTTCAACTTTGTATTTTAATTCTATCATATGTGCATTGATCTTTGAATTCTGAATTTAACATTGGGGTAATTTTGTCCCCTTATTTATTGATTTTTTTTAATAAATAAAGCTTATCAACGCACATAGATTTTTTATTCTTATAGTTTCACATGAATAGGTATCCAAATTCCCTTTAAATTTTCATGACACATCCCCTTAACAACTTTTGTTTCCACAATTTCTCATACTTAACTAGTACACACAATTCTATCTTAAGCTAACCAAAGATTCAATTTGGGATATGCAATTGTTTTTTCAGCTTAAGGTTAGTAATGTGGTAAAATATAGAACAAATGGGGTTTTAAAGGCTCAAAGTGGTTAACAAGGGTAATTGAAAAGGGTAGGCTTGATTTGGATAAGTGAGTTTAAACAAATAATGGCCTCAATCATGTGCAAGCATGTAAATATAATAAATATTGGACATATAAGATAAAACAAAGTATAGATTACAATCATAGAGAAGTAAACACACAAGAATAAAATGATTATGGTTAAATAGTGTAACCATACATAAAGGCTCAAATCTTTCACAGGTTGTGTGTTCTTTAGCTCAAACATCATGTTTCAAATACAACTCAAGCAGATTTATCATAAAAATTTTGAAAAATTAGTGAAATTTTGTTCCAAAGATAGATTTTTAAAAGAAACTTATTGTCTTTTCAATCAAGTAGAACATGCATGCAACTATTCTAACCTATGCAATTTATTCTATTTTATAAAAGAAAGAAAATCTAACTAAAATATCCTAATTATTGGTGCCAGAGAAGAGAATTTACCTCCGGAAGTCAGGTACTGACCGACCTCCCCACACTTAAGGCTTTGCACCGTTCTCGGTGCCATCTGTCAGAAACAGGGGTTGGCTGGTAGCAGTATCTCCACAGTCGGGACCATCATGGCTCCCGGTGCTGGTAAAAGAAGTAGAGTCCGGAGTGTCTAAGTCCTTGAATTTGCCCATGATCAGCCCCTTGAGGTATGTGAATCGGCGCTTGTTACGGCGCTCTCTCATCTTAGCTTTCTGTTCATGCTGATCCAACTTTTCAAGTAACTGTTGGAGCAATTTCTCAGTGGTAGATGCTTGTGGTGTTGAAGAAGGAATATCTTCAACTGGCTCAGTAGGCTGGCTTGTAGTGGCTGCTGAAAGTCTGAGGTATTTCCCGTTAGGGACATATTGATCATCTCGTGGAACCATGGCTTTGGTGTCCCCAGCTCTGTAGGAGACTCCGGCTGCTGAGACAAGATCTGAGACCAGGGCGGGAAAAGGTAGGTTGCCTGCGATTTGTACACGCTCCATAGCATTCCGGATGTGTCTTGAAGGATTCAGAGGTTGGTCTGTAAGGATGCACCATAGTAGAACAGCCATGTCTGCAGTGAAGGAGGACTCATGAGTGCTCGGAAAGACGTAATGGGACATGATCTGTGCCCATACGCGAGCCTCCAAGGTAAGTGCGGAAGCCAAGATTCCTTTAGGGCGGGAACGGTGGTATCCGTAGATCCAACGGCTGCCAGGTAAAGCAATGACTCCAAGAACGGAGTCCCAGTCAAATTGGTATCTCTGGCGCTGAAGGGTTGCTTCTTGAAAAGCGTCCATTCCTGCTGGAATAGGGGGAAGACTCAGAGCTTGCTGAATGGCCTCTTCTGTGATAGGGACTTGCTTTTGCCGGACATAAACAGACTGCAGGGTCGGTATGTAGAAGTTGGAGTAGAACTCAACTACCCAAGAGAGATTGACCTGCCTCGGCTGTCTCCGTAAGAAACCCCATTGTCTTCGCTCAATTTGCGGCTCAACAAAGGTGGCAATATTGGACAAGAGGGTAAGAAGGTATTCATTGTTATAGTTCCTTTCTGCCAGGATGGGGAACATCTGCTCACAGTAGCGATTGGAAAATTGCGCAGCGTCCTTTGCTGGAAAGGCTTTCTCCTTTTCATCAACCTTTATTATCCTCTTGACTCGTTTTGTTGAGGGCTTGACTGCGGTTGAAGAAAGCTCTGCCACTAATGCTCTTTTAGTTCCTCTTCTTGCTGGTGGTCTGGAAGTTACTTTCTCCTTTCCTTTCTTGGTGGCCATCCTGAAAGAAGGAAAGAGAAAGAAAATTAAATGCAAAGAGAGATACAGCAAGGAAGGAAACGGAAAAGAGGGTGAATGATGCACAGTAAAATGTAGATGACATTAACACATGCTCTCGAGTACATATGAAAAGCCATCAATGGGAAATAGCTAGTGCATAAAAAGACAAGTGAATGCAAGGTGTTTATTGGCATGCTGGCAAAGGGCATGAGTAGCATAGACCAAGCATTACATTGTAATAAACCATCACGTTTATATTGACAATTGAATTCAATTAATAAAATAATAGGGGAAAGTTGTGAAAAGCAAGCATTGAATAGTATAGGAACATAGAGAAGTGCATAATGCCACATGGGCTTTTTGACAAACACATAGTATGCATGTTAAACAAGATGTAAAAAATATGAAATTGAACATGCAAGCAATCCCCTAAAAAATAATAATAATAATAATTGTCAAATAAATTGTAACAAGTCACAAGCATTTAGTGAGGGATAATGACTCAAAAAATTTTTAACACCATGTAAAAAGGGAAAAGAAGAATAAAGAAAATAAAAGTTTAAAAAGAAAAGGAAAAGAAAAAGAAAATAATAATATATACATAATATAATAAGAATGATAGAAAAGAGAAGAAGGAAGAAGAAGGTAAAACCTTATTAATGGAGGAGAGAGAGAGAGAGTGAGATAGAAAGGAGAAGGGGGAAAGAAGAAAGAAGGAAGAAGGAGGGAAAAGAAAAATTAGGATTTGGAGGAAAGAAAGATAAGATAATTTGGCAATTGAGGTTTAGCTGTGCGGTGCATGCGACGCGGCCGCCTGGGGCATGCATTCGCATGGGGGTGCGTCAGGGAAGGGGACGCGATCGCGTCGGTCCCGCGGTCGCGTGACCTATGTTGCGCTGCTGGCGCAAGTGCAGCCTCGCTCCAGCACAACTCTCTGTTCGATTCATTTTAATTGCCAAAATTGGGTGACACGATCGCGTGGGTCATGCGATCGCGTGAGTGTGCGTCAGAAAAAAATTGACGCGGCCGTGTCGGCGACGCGGTCGCGTGACAAGGATTGTGCTTCCAGAACCAATCCAGTACTACTCTCGCACAATATAGCATAGTGCACCCTTTTACGTCGAAAATGCAGGGCACGCGGCCGCGTGAGGCACGCGGTCGCGTGGGAGGCCATGATTTTCATGCGACGCGGTCGCGTGGAGTAATTTGTGCCATTGGCACGACTCCAGCGCTCCTCCTGCGTAACTTTCTGTTCATTTTTATTTTTCTTTACTCCTCCTGCCACGCGGACGCGTCGCTGGTGCGATCGCGTCGCGCGGCGATTTTTTTTTTTAAGGAAAGATAAAGACATGTAATTGAAAGAGCACGGAAGCACTAATAAAGAAAAGAGTTATTAAAGAAGAAAAACTAAAAGTGAAGAAAGGAACGATCATACCGCGGTGGGTTGTCTCCCACCAAGCACTTTGCTTTTACGTCCGTAAGTTGGACGCTCCACTAGCTCAATCTACTGCTATGTGGGGATCTTCCAAGTGGAAGATCTCAAGCTCCTTATTTTTCTGCACATTCTCACCATGGTACAGCTTTAGGCGGTGTCCATTAACCTTAATAAGTTCAGAACTTGAAGGATGGCTTAGGTGATAGACTCCGTACGGTTCAGTCTTCTCTATTTTGTATGGACCTTCCCATTTTGATCTCAACTTACCGGGCATGAGCCTTAGTCGAGATTTATAAAGGAGAACAAAATCTCCAGGTTGGAACTCTCTTTTCTTGATGTTTTGATCATGCATAGCTTTCATCTTTTCCTTGTATATTCTGGAGTTCTCATAAGCTTCTAGACGAAGGTTCTCCAATTCCTGTAGTTGCAACTTTCTTTCAGTTCCGGCTTTCTCAATTTCCATGTTGCACTCTTTAACTGCCCAGAAGGCTCTGTGTTCGATTTCAACTGGAAGATGGCAAGCTTTTCCGTAAACTAAGCGAAAGGGACTCATCCCAATGGGTGTCTTGTATGCTGTTCTATATGCCCACAGTGCATCTTGTAGTCTGGCGCTCCAGTCCTTTCTATGAGGCTTTACTATCTTCTGCAGGATATGCTTAATTTCTCTGTTTGACACCTCGACTTGCCCATTAGTTTGGAGATGGTAAGCTGTTGCAACTTTATGGATTATCCCATGCTTCTTCATCAATCCTGTTAGTCTCCTATTAAAAATATATAAAAACAACAGTGTTAGCATCATCAGTGCGGGTAGGAATTGCTTCCACCCATTTGGAAACATAATCCACAGCTAACAATATATAAAAATATCCACTAGAATTTGGAAATGGACCCATGAAGTCAATGCCCCATACATCAAAAATTTCACAGAAAAGCATATATTGTTGAGGCATCTCATTCCTCCTGGATATGTTACCAAATTTCTGGCATGGGTGACAAGATTTACAAAACTCAGCAGCATCTCTAAAAAGAGTAGGCCACCAGAATCTGCAGTCTAAGATCTTTCTAGCTATTCTTTGAGGGCCAAAGTGTCCTCCATTCTCAGATGAGTGACAGGCCTCTAAAATGGACTGGAATTCTGATTGAGGTACACAACGTCTAATTATCTGGTCAGCGCCACATCTCCATAAATATGGGTCATCCCATATATAATATTTGGACTCGCTTTTCAGCTTGTCTCCTTGATGTTTAGAAAAATGTGGAGGAAATGTGCGGCTAACTAAATAATTAGCAACAGGTGCATACCAAGGGACTACCTCAGATACTGCTTGCAGGTTGTCAAAAGGAAAATTATCATCTATAGGAGTAGAATCATCCTTAATATGTTCAAGGCGACTCAAGTGGTCCGCTACTAAATTTTGGTTACCACTCCTATCCTTTATTTCTAAATCAAATTCTTGTAACAGTAGTATCCAACGTATAAATCTTGGTTTGGATTCCTTTTTAGCTAATAAATACTTTAGAGCTGCATGGTCCGAATACACTACTACTCTAGTACCAAGTAAATAAGCTCGGAATTTATCCAGAGCAAAAACAATAGCAAGTAGCTCTTTCTCAGTAGTAGTATAATTGGACTGGGCAGTGTCTAAAGTCTTAGACGCATAGGCAACAACAAAAGGATCCTTACCTTCATGCTGAGCCAGTGCTGCTCCAACTGCATGGTTGGAAGCGTCGCACATGATCTCAAACGGCTGGCTCCAGTCGGGTCCTCTCACAATTGGGGCTTGAGTTAGAGCGGTCTTCAGCTTATCAAATGCTTGTTTGCAATCTTCACTGAACTCGAACTCAATGTCCTTCTGCAGTAATCTGGATAAGGGAAGTGCCACCTTACTAAAGTCTTTAATAAATCTCTTGTAGTAACCTGCATGGCCAAGGAACGAACGGACTTCCCTCACAGAAGAGGGGTAAGGTAAACTAGAAATAACATTCACCTTTGCTGGGTCTACAGAAATGCCATTATTAGATACCACATGTCCTAATACAATCCCTTGCTTTACCATAAAGTGGCATTTTTCGAAGTTCAATACAAGGTTTGTATCAACACATCTATCTAATACTCTAGATAATCCATCTAAGCAAAGGTTAAAAGAATCACCATAAACGCTAAAATCATCCATAAAAACTTCCATACAGTCCTCAATAAGATCAGAGAAAAGACTCATCATGCACCTTTGGAAGGTGGCTGGTGCATTGCACAAGCCAAAGGGCATTCTCTTATAAGCGTAAGTCCCAAAAGGACATGTAAAAGTAGTCTTTTCCTGATCCTCAGGAGCTATATGAATCTGGAAATAACCTGTGTAACCATCTAGAAAGCAATAATGTGATTTCCCTGACAGGCGATCCAGCATTTGATCAATGAATGGAAGTGGGTAGTGATCCCTACGGGTAGCTTGTTTGAGATGCCTATAATCAATGCAAACTCTCCAAGCATTCTGAACTCTAGTTGCTATGAGCTCTCCATGCTCATTCTTCATGGTAGTGACTCTGGACTTCTTGGGCATAACTTGTACTGGGCTTACCCATTCACTGTCTGAAATGGGATATATGATACCTGCTTCCAATAGTCTGGTCACTTCCTTTTTGACAACTTCCAAGATGGTGGGATTCAATCTTCTTTGTGGTTGACGGATAGGTCTTGCTCCCTCTTCTAAAAATATTCTGTGCTCGCATACTTGAGGGTTGATTCCCACTATGTCTGCCAAACTCCACCCAATTGCCTTCTTATGCTTCCTCAGTACATCAAGTAACTGCTCTTCTTGTTGAGAAGTCAGTTCTCTTGCAATAATAACCGGAAGCTTCTGCTCATCCTCAAGATAAGCATATTTGAGATGTGGAGGAAGAGGTTTCAATTCTAACTTTTGATCATGGGCAGGCTCTGGATTATCTGGGGCTTGCAAAAATGGCGAAGTGTCCTCATTGCCAGTTAAGAGGGTCCCCACACTTGGATCTTGTCCAGTGTGCCTCTCTTCAAACTCTTCTTTTTGAACTTCAGCCACACTCTCGTCTATGACATCACACTGGAAGATAGAACGATCTTCTGGGGGGTTGTCAATGACTCCATTCAGATTGAAGATTACTATGCGGCCATCTATTTCAAAGGAGTATGTTCCTGAAAAAGCATCTAATTTGAATTTTGATGTCTTCAGGAATGGTCTTCCAAGTAGGATTGATGATGGCTTATCTGAATCATTATGGGGCATCTCCAAGATATAAAAATCAGTGGGAAATGTGAGCCCTTTAATGTTCACCAAAACATCTTCAGCAACTCCAGCCACTGTAATAATGCTTTTATCTGCTAACACAAAACGAGCTGCCGACCTTTTTAAGGGAGGGAGCCTTAAAACATCATATATAGACAAAGGCATTATACTGACACATGCTCCTAAATCACACATGCAATCATAAATTACTACACCACCAATAGTACAACTAACTATGCAAGGACCTGGATCACTACATTTTTCAGGTAATCCTCCCATTAAAGTAGATATAGAACTACCTAAAGGAATAGTTTCTAATTCGTTAATTTTGTCTTTATGGATACATAAGTCTTTTAGAAACTTTGCATATTTAGGTACCTGCTGAATAACATCGAAAAGGGGAACAGTTACCTCAACCTTTTTGAATATTTCTACCATTTTAGGATCAGGTTCCAGCTGCTTCCTGGGCTTCCTTGCAAGTTGTGGAAATGGAATGGGAGTAGTGTTTTCTGTGGGGCTTGCGTCTTTTTGTGCTTCTTCCTGTGGTTGAGCTATCTCTCCTTCAGTTATGTCCTGTATGTCCTCTTCCTCTTCAACATCTTCGATTTCTACCACCTCTTCAGCTAAGGTGTATTCTGGTGGGCTTGGTTCCTCCTGATTCCTCTCCTGCAGTGTGGTTTCGGACCTCAGGGTTATGGCATTAATGCCTCCCTTCGGATTGGGTAACGGTTGGGAGGGGATTCCAGTGGTGCTTGAAGGTTGGTTACTGGAATTTTGTGCTGAACCAAGTTGTGTCATAAAATCTTGCAGAGTAGAGGTGAAACCATTCAGACTGGCGTTAATACTGTTCACGATGGTATTTTCCATGGCCAGTTGTCTTTTCTCAAAAGCTTGTAATAAATCTTCATTAGAAGATACAGAAGAATGAGTAAATTGAGAGGTTTGCTGCTGATTGTTCGGTGGTCCTTGGTTTTGCCTCAGGTGAGGTGCTCGGTACAGTTGATTTTGCTGCCTGTTGTTGTTATATTCCACCTCTGATTTCCCTGATTATTTCTGCCTCCCCTATTATTGTTGTCCCTCCAATTCTGGTTTGAATTGTCCTGCCATCCATGGTTATTATTTCCACTTTGATTGTACCCTTGGTTGGGGCGGTCATAGAAGTTGTGAGTGGATGCCACCATATTGTCTTCTTGTTGGAGCTGCGGGCATTCATCAGTGTAATGGCTGTAATCAGCACAAATTCTGCAAATTCTTTGTGGAACCAGTTGTTGGTTTTGCTGCGGTTGAGTTTGCTGAGCTTGTTGAGTCAACTGCATTTGCTTCAGCAGGTTGGTCATCTCACAGATGCTTCGATTTAGAGCAGCAATCATATCTTTTTCAAAACTACCTAACTACTCTTCCCTCTCTAATTTTCGAAAATACCTCCCTCTTTTTCAAAAAATTCTTTTTAATTATTTAATTGCTTCAATTTTTAATTTTAATTTTAATTTTATCTTAATTTTCGAAAATCATTAACACTTTTTCAAAATTTATTTTTCGAAATTTCCTCTCTCCCATCTCCTTCTATTTATTTATTCATTTACTAACACTTCTCTTCATCTCAAATTACTGCTCCTATCCTCACCCTTGTGTTTGGATTATCCATTCTTCTTCACTCTTATTCCCTTTCTTCTTCTACTAACAACAAGGGAACCTCTATACTGTGGTAAAAAGGATCCCTATTATTATTTTCTGTTCCCTTCTTTTTCATATGAGCAGGAGCAAGGACAAGAACATTCTTGTTGAAGAAGATCCTGAACCTGAAAGGACTCTGAAAAGGAAACTAAGAGAAGCTAAATCACAACAATCCAGAGACAACCTTACAGAAATTTTTGAAAAGGAAGAGGAGATGGCAGCCGAAAATAATAATAATGCAAGGAAGATGCTTGGTGACTTTACTGCACCAAATTCCAATTTCCATGGAAGAAGCATCTCCATCCCTACCATTGGAGCAAACAATTTTGAGCTTAAGCCTCAACTAGTTTCTCTGATGCAACAAAACTGCAAGTTTCATGGACTTCCATCTGAAGATCCTTTTCAGTTCTTAACTGAATTCTTGCAGATATGTGATACTGTTAAGACTAATGGAGTAGATCCTGAAGTCTACAGGCTCATGCTTTTCCCATTTGCTGTAAGAGACAGAGCTAGAATATGGTTGGATTCTCAACCTAAAGATAGCCTGAACTCTTGCGATAAGCTGGTCACGGCTTTCTTAGCCAAGTTCTTTCCTCCTCAAAAGCTCAGTAAGTTTAGAGTGGATGTTCAAACCTTCAGACAGAAGGAAGGTGAATCCCTCTATGAAGCTTGGGAGAGATACAAGCAACTGACCAAAAAGTGTCCTTCTGACATGCTTTCAGAATGGACCATCCTGGATATATTCTATGATGGTCTGTTTGAATTAGCTAAGATGTCATTGGATACTTTTGCAGGTGGATCCATTCACCTAAAGAAAATGCCTGCAGAAGCTCAAGAACTCATTGACATGGTTACAAATAACCAGCTCATGTACACTTCTGAAAGGAATCCTGTGAATAATGGGACGCCTATGAAGAAGGGAGTTCTTGAAATTGATACTCTGAATGCCATATTGGCTCAGAACAAAATATTGACTCAACAAGTCAATATGATTTCTCAGAGTCTGAATGGAATGCAAGCTGCATCCAACAGTACTCAAGAGGCATCTTCTGAAGAAGAAGCTTATGATCCTGAGAACCCTGCAATAGCAGAGGTGAATTATATGGGTGAACCTTATGGAAACACCTATAACCCCTCATGGAGAAATCACCCAAATCTCTCATGGAAGGATCAACAAAAGCCTCAACAAGGCTTTACTAATGGTGGAAGAAACAGGTTTAACAATAGTAAACCTTTTCCATCATCCACTCAGCAACAGACAGAGAATTCTGAGCAGAATCCATCTAGCTTAGCAAATTTAGTCTCTGATCTATCTAAGGCCACTCTAAGTTTCATGAATGAAACAAGGTCATCCATTAGAAATTTGGAGGCACAAGTGGGCCAGCTGAGTAAGAAGATCACTGAAACCCCTCCTAGTACTCTCCCAAGCAATACAGAAGAGAATCCAAAGAGAGATTGCAAGCCCATTGATATAACCATCATGGCCTAATCCAAGGAGGAAGGGGAGGACATGAATCCCAAGGAGGAAGACCTCCTGGGACGTCCAGTGATCAACAAGGAGCTTCCCTTTGAGGAACCAAAGGAATCTGAGGCTCATCTAGAGACCATAGAAATTCCATTTAACCTCCTTATGCCGTTCATGAGCTCTGATGAGTATTCTTCTTCTGAAGAGAATGAGGATGTCACTGAAGAGCAAGTTGCCAAGTACCTTGGTACAATCATGAAGCTGAATGTCAATTTATTTGGTAATAAGACTTGGGGAGATGAACCTCCCCTGTACACCAATGAACTAAATGCATTGGATCAACTGAGATTACCTCAGAAGAAATAGGATCCTGGAAAGTTCCTAATACCTTGTACCATAGGCACCATGACCTTTGAGAAGGCTCTATGTGACATTGGGTCAGGAATAAACCTCATGCCACTCTCTGTAATGGAGAAACTGGGAATCTTTGAGGTGCAAGCTGCTAGAATCTCATTAGAGATGGCAGACAACTCTAGAAAACAAGCTTATGGACAAGTAGAGGACGTGCTAGTAAAGGTTGCAAGCCTTTACATCCCTGCTGATTTCATAATCCTAGATACTGGGAAGGATGAGGATGAATCCATCATCCATGGAAGACCCTTCCTAGCCACAGCAAGAGCTGTGATTGATGTTGACAGAGGTGAACTAGTCCTTCAATTAAATGAGGACTCCCTTGTGTTTAAAACTGAAGGTCATCCTTCTGTAAACATGGAAAAGAGGCACAGTAAGCTTCTCTCAAAACAGAGTCATGCAGAGCCCCCACAATCAAACTCAAAGTTTGGTGTTGGGAGGCCACAACCAAACTCTAAGTTTGGTGTTGGGAAGTTTCAACAATGCTCTGAACATCTGTGAGGCTCCATGAGAGCCCATTGTCAAGCTATTGACATTAAAGAAGCGCTTGTTGGGAGGCAACCCAATTTTTATTTATCTAATTTTATTTTTATTTTTATTATTCTTTCATGTTTTATTAGGTTCATGATCATGTAGAGTCACAAAATAAATACAAAAATTAAAAACATAATCAAAAATAGCAGAAGAAAAATCACACCCTGGAGGAGGGACTTACTGGCGTTTAAACGCCAGTAAGGAGCATCTGGCTGGCATTCAACGCCAGAACAGAGCATGGATCTGGCGTTGAATGCCAGAAACAAGCAGCATCCTGGCGTTCAAACGCCAGAAATGCACACTGAGGAAAGCTGGCGCTGAACGCCAGAAACAAGCATAGAACTGGCGTTCAACACCCAGAACAAGCATCAATTCGGCATTTAAATGCCAGAATTGCATGCAAAGGCATTTTGCAGGGATGTAAATCCTTGACACCTCAGGATTTGTGGACCTCACAGCATCAACTCAGCATCTGTAGACCCCACAGGATCCCCACCTACCTCCACTCATACTCTTCTCTCTTCTCATTCATTCTCTCTTCCCAATAGACACCCTTCCCCAAAACCCTTCACCAATCACCTCAAGCTCTCTTTCCTACTACCCCTTCACCACTCACATCCATCCACTCTTCCCCATAAACCTACCTCATAAACCCCACCTACCTTCAAATTTAAAATCACTTTCCCACCCAAACCCACCCTAAGTGGCCAAACCTAACCCCTCTCCCTCCACTATATAAACCCCTCCATTCTCCTTCATTTTCACATAACACAACCCTCTCTTCCCCTTCTTGGCCGAAACACAACCCCTTCTCCCTCTCTTCCATTTCTTCTTCTTCTTCTTCTTTTCTTTCTTCTCTTGCTCGAGGGCGAGCAATATTCTATGTTTGGTTTGGTAAAAGCATAAAGCTTTTTGTTTTTCCATTACCATTGATGGCACCTAAGACCGGAGAATCCTCTAGAAAAGGGAAAGGAAAGACAAAAGCTTCCACCTCCGAGTCATGGGAGATGGAAAGATTCATCTCCAAAGCCCATCAAGACCACTTCTATGATGTTGTGGCCAAGAAGAAGGTGATCCCCGAGGTCCCTTTCAAACTCAAGAAAAATGAGTATTCGGAGATCCGACATGAGATCCAAAGAAGAGGTTGGGAAGTTTTAACAAATCCCATCCAACAAGTCAGAATTCTAATGGTTTAAGAGTTCTATGCTAATGCATGGATAACTAGGAACCATGATCAAAGTAAGAACCCGAACCCAAAGACTTATCTCACCATGGTTCGGGGGAAATACTTAGATTTGAGTCCGGAAAATGTGAGGTTGCCGTTCAACTTGCCAATGATGGAAGAGAACGCACGCCCCTACTCAAGGAGAGTCAACTTTGATCAAAGGTTGGACCAAGTCCTCATGGACATATGTGTGGAAGGAGCTCAATGGAAGATTGACTCAAAAGGCAAACCGGTTCAACTGAGAAGACTGGACCTTAAGCCTGTAGCTAGAGGATGGTTAGAGTTCATTCAACGCTCAATCATTCCCACTAGCAACCGGTCTGAAGTTACTATAGACCGGGCCATCATGATCCATAGCATCATGATTGGGGAGGAAGTGGAAGTTCATGAGATTATACCTCAAGAAATCTACAAGATGGCTGACAAGTCCTCCACTATTGCAAGGTTAGCCTTCCCTCACCTCATTTGCCATCTATGCAATTCGGCTGGGATTGACATAGAGGGAGAAATCCTCATTGATTAGGACAAGCCCATCACTAAGAAAAGGATGGAGCGAACAAGAGAGCCTATTCATGGATCTCAAGAGACGCATGAAGAAGCTCATCACCAAGAAATCCTTGAGATGCCTCAAGGGATGCACTTTCCTCCACAGAACTTTTGGGAGCAAATCAACACCTCCCTAGGAGAACTAAGTTCCAACATGGGACAACTAAGGGTGGAACATCAAGAGCACTCAATCATCCTCCATGAAATTAGAAAAGATCAAAAAGCTATGAGGGAGGAGCAACAAAGACAAGCTCAAGGACATCATTGTTTCCTCAAGGAGAAAACGCCACCATCACTAAGGTGGACTCATTCCTTGTTCTCAAATTTTCTGTTTTTCATTTTTAAGTGCTTATCTATGTTAGTGTCTTATTACATGATCATTAGTATTTAGTAACTTTGTCTTAAAGTTATGAATGTCCTATGAATCCATCACCTCTCTTAAATGAAAAATATTTTTAATTCAAAAGAACAAGAAGTATATGATTTTCGAATTTATCCTTGAACTTAGTTTAATTATATTGATGTGGTGACAATACTTTTTGTTTTCTGAATGAATGCTTGAACAGTGCATATGTCTTTTGAAGTTGTTGTTTATGAATGTTAAATATGTTGGCTCTTGAAAGAATGATGAACAGGAGACATGTTATTTGATAATCTGAAAAATCATAAAAATGATTCTTGAAGCAAGAAAAAGCAACAAAGAACAAAGCTTGCAGAAAAAAAAAGAGAAAAAGAAAAAGAAAAAGCAAGCAGAAAAAGCCAATAGCCCTTAAAACCAAAAGGCAAGGGTAATAAAAAGGATCCCAAGGCTTTGAGCATCAGTGGATAGGAGGACCTAAAGGAATAAAATCCTGGCCTGAGCGGCTAAACCAAGCTGTCCCTAACCATGTGCTTGTGGCGTGAAGGTGTCAAGTGAAAACTTGAGACTGAGCAGTTAAAGTCAAGGTCCAAAGCAAAAAAAGAGTGTGCTTAAGAACCCTGGACACCTCTAATTGGGGACTTTAGCAAATCTAAGTCACAATCTGAAAAGGTTCACCCAGTTATGTGTCTGTGGCATTTATGTATCTGGTGGTAATACTGGAAAACAAAGTGCTTAGGGCCACGGCCAAGACTCATAAAGTAGCTGTGTTCAAGAATCAACATACTGAACTAGGAGAATCAATAACACTATCTGAACTATGAGTTCCTATATTTTGGAGTTTATAGTATATTCTCTTCTTTTTATCCTTTTTGATTTTTACTTGCTTGGGGACAAGCAACAATTTAAGTTTGGTGTTGTGATGAGCGGATAATTTATACGCTTTTTGGCAATGTTTTTAGTATGTTTTTAGTAGGATCTAGTTACTTTTAGGGATGTTTTTATTAGTTTTTATGTTAAATTTACATTTCTGGACTTTACTATGAGTTTGTGTGTTTTTCTGTGATTTCAGGTATTTTCTGGCTGAAATTGAGGGACTTGAGCAAAAATCAGATTCAGAGGTTGAAGAAGGACTGCTGATGCTGTTGGATTCTGACCTCCCTGCACTCAAAGGGAATTTTCTGGAGCTATTGAACTCCAAATGGCACGCTCTCAACGGCGTTGGAAAGTAGACATCCAGGGCTTTCCAGCAATATATAATAGTCTATACTTTGCCCGAGTTTAGACGACGCAAAAGGGTGTTGAACGCCAGTTCTACGCTGCAGTCTGGAGTTAAACGCCAGAAACACGTCACGAACCAGAGTTGAACGCCAAAAACACGTTACAACTTGGCGTTCAACTCCAAAAGAAGCCTCTGCACGTGTAAACTTCAATCTCAGCCCAAGCACACACCAAGTGGGCCCCGGAAGTGGATTTATGCATCAATTACTTACTTCTGTAAACCCTAGTAGCTAGTTTAGTATAAATAGGACTTTTTACTATTGTATTTAGATCTTTTGGAACATCTTTGGGTTATCTTTTGATCATTTGATCATGTTTTGAGGGCTGGCCATTCGGCCATGCCTGAACTTTATCACTTATGTATTTTCAACGGTAAAGTTTCTACACACCATAGATTAAGGTGTGGAGCTCTGCTGTTCCTCATGAATTAATACAAAGTACTACTGTTTTTCTATTCAATTCAACTTATTTTGCTTCTAAGATATCCATTCGCACTTCAACATGAATGTAATGATCGTGACAGTCATCATCATTCCCTATGAACACGTGCCTGACAACCACTTCCGTTCTACCTTAGATTGAATGAGTATCTCTTGGATTCCTTAATCAGAATCTTCGTAGTATAAGTTAGAACCCATGGATGGCCATTCCTGAGATCAGGAAAGTCTAAACCTTATTTGTGGTATTCTGAGTAGGATCTGGGAAGGGATGGCTGTGACGAGCTTCAAACTCGCGAGTGCTGGGCGTAGTGACAGACGCAAAAGGATCAATGGATCCTATTCCAGTATGATCGAGAACCGACAGATGATTAGCCATGCAGTGACAGCGCATTGGACCATTTTCACTGAGAGGACAGGATATAGCCATTGACAACGGTGATGCCTAACATACATCTTGCCATAGAAAGGAGTAGGACTGATTGGATGAAGACAGCAGGAAAGCAGAGGTTCAGAGGAACGAAAGCATCTCTATACGCTTATCTGAAATTCTCACCAATGAATTACATAAGTATTTCTATCTTTATTTTCTGTTTATTTATTATTATTATTTGAAAACTCCATAACCATTTAATATCCGCCTGACTGAGATTTACAAGGTGACCATAGCTTGCTTCATACCAACAATCTCCGTGGGATCGACCCTTACTCACGTAAGGTTTTATTACTTGGACGACCCAGTGCACTTGCTGGTTAGTTGTATCGAAGTTGTGACAAATTATGAATTAAGATTAGAGCACCAAGTTTTTGGAGCCATTACCAGGGATCACAATTTCGTGCACCACTTTCCTTACCAGTTTCCTATATGAGTTTTGTAGAGCTCCTCAGAAGGAATGCGTAGCCACTGACGACATGCAAATCGGAGCTTTCTAGCTCAAGATATGAGCTTTGGAAGAAGATGATGAATAGTGCTCACTCTCCTCCGCTCCTACTTTCAATTTCTGATTGTGTGCTTTTTAGTGTGTTGTGATGCTTGTTGGTTCATTAATTGAGCCTTTTATATGTTGGGCTTGGGCCCAACTTGGGCCCGGTCCAACCCGTTAGCATTTTTAGCCCGTTTGGCCCAACTTCGGGCCAAACCTTTAAAATTAACGCCCGGTTTTCCATTTCTAACATTTTTCTAATGTTTTTGCCTGTTTTCACTTTTTCTCATGCGGTACCAGGCAGACTTGAACCGGTTCAACCGATTCAACTGTCGGTTCGCGGTTTTTCACGGTTTTTCGCAGAAGGCACATCTTCCGAATCAGAAAAACCCACTGAGTTCAAAAAATCATCTTTAAATCCTCAAATTCTCACTTTAACTTTTTGAAATCTAGTTTGGGCAATATTAATTACTAAACAAACCGGTTGATTAGTTGCGGTTCTTACAGGAAGACCCAATAAATTCATCTCTGACTTTCTACAGATCTGTGATACTGCAAAGACCAATGGAGTAGATCCTAAAGTCTACAGGCTGATGCTTTTCACATTTGCTTTAAGGGACCAAGCAAAGAATTGGCTTCACAACTAGCCCAAAGGGAGTTTAAACACTTAGGATAAGGTTGTTGACAAGTTCCTGAACTGGTTCTTTCCCCCAAAGAAGTTAACTAAGTTAAGGATAGATATCCAGACCTTTAAGTAAGGAGAAAGCGAGTCCCTATACAATGCGTGGGAGAGGTACAAGCTGATGCTTAGAAAATGCCCGATGGAAATGTTTTTAGATTGGGTTAAGCTAGATATTTTCTATTATGGACTCACAGACATGGCCAAGATGTCCCTGGATAACTCTACTGGTGGTTCAATACACATGAAGAAGACCATTGAAGACGCTCAAGAACTCATTGAGACAGTCACCAGCAATCAACATTTATACTCATCTGGTGAGACTTCAATGAAAGGAGAGGTCAAGATAGTGTCCACTAAGTGTAACCCTCCGAAACAAAGTGAATCATTAACCTAGCAGCTACACTCCCTCACACAATAGTTGCTAAGTTTGTAAGAAGTGTTGCAGGAGACCCAAGCTTCCAACAAGAATATAGATGCACGGTTGAACTAGTATAAATTGCATTTGTCATAAGAGAAGAGTGCCAAGCTATCCGATTGAGGAGTGGAAGGACCCCGAACAACCAGCCTCAGAACAGTGAGAAGCAAGGGGAAGAAGATATGGCAGAAGATGAACAAGCTATAACTTAGAGCACCATCAAGGGCGCTGAACGGCCAGAATAGGATGACAGGGGCGTCCAACACCGAGAAGGCAGCAAACCTGGTGTTGAATGCCAAGAAAGAATCACCAAGGGCATTCAACGCCGAGAAAAGGGGGACAACAGACACGTCAATTCGGGAGACACCTTCCTTAGACAGTTTGACCACCCTTCCTCAGTCCCTAGGAGTGCTCACCCTGCACCACTCATGGCCCTTGAGTACAAGGCCAAGTTACTGTACCCTCAAAGACTCCAGAAAGCAGAAAAGGATAAACAATTTGCTAAGTTCTTAGAAGTTTTCAAGAAGTTGGTGATCAAAATCTCCTTTGTAGAGGCTTTTGAACAAATGCCTTCATATGCTAAGTTCATGAAGGAAATACTGAATAACAAGAGGGATTAGAAGGAAGTAGAGACAGTGGTGCTTACCAAGGAGTGCAGTGAAATCATTCAGAGGAACCTTCCGAAGAAACTTAAGAGACCTCTCACTCTTCCCAGCGACACAGTGCCTACCCCAAGCGTAGAGTGCAAGGCCATCATAATGGTGCTGGATCCGTACGAGAGGAGGAAGTGAAAGCTGCTAAAGGGTCAGAGGAGAGATAAGCTCCAGAAAAGGCTAAGGTTACAATGTCACATGCCTCCTCTATGACACTTATTCAAGAGCTTGAAGCACCACACTTTCAGAAGCCCCAAAAGGAGACCAAGGATGACCACTGCTTACAGTTCAAGGAAGTCTTTAAGAAGCTGCAAACCAATATTCATTTTGCCAATATTTTGAAGCAAAGGCCTCTTTCTACTAGAAGAAACTTCATTGATAGTGAGAAAGGTAATTTGGTGCTGAGGTTACACGGAGGTTGGATGATTTCCAAAGTCTTTAAACCTCCAAGACCCCCTGCCAAGGGAGGTACTTGCATGCAGAGTACAATACTGAAGGCTCCCCCTTGGTGAAAACTTATACAGTTTCCCCAAACATCAAACCTAAGTTTGGTGTTGTGCAATCACTACCCACCAAGGAGGAAGGTCCCAATAGGAAGATGCTTAGGGAATGGAGAAACAATCTAACCCCTACCCTAACAAGCAAGATGAATCATGTTGATAACAATACCAGAAATCTTGTTAGCAGAAATCTTCTCCCATAGAGTCATTTCTTTTAACAAACTGGAAGAAGAGGAAAAAATTCAACAATCAAGTGTCACGCTAATAACATTAAAGAAGCGCTTGTTGGGAGGCAACCCAACCATGAGTAGGGTTCTATTGTTTTTTGTTCCTTTGTTTATTCTCATTTGATTTTATTTTTAGTTATTTTCTATTAAATTCCATATTTTTTCCCTTGCTTTTTGACGTTTGTGATCATGTGCAGCACTTAGAACGGAGATGGAGACATTCAAAAGAAAAAATAGAACACCCTGGGGAGAGCCTCTTACTGGCATTGAACACCAGGCAAGGAGGGACGTTGGGCGTTTTACGCCCATCAAGGATATATCACTAGCATTGAATGCCAGAATAAGAGCAATCTGGGAATCCAATGCCCATACAGGACTAGCCAGGTCCACCTTTTTTACCCTCAATGTGCGTTCAATGCCCATGAAGGAGTACTTCCTGGCGTTGAATGCCAGAATAGGAAAGAAGCTGGGCATTCATTGATGCGTGGAAAACGATCCAACACAAAACTCACCAGCAAGTGGACCGGGTCGCATCAAGTAATAATAACTCACATGAGTGAGGTCGATCCCACAGGGATTGAAGGATTGAGCAATTTTAGTTTAGTGGTTGATTTAGTCAAGCGAATCAAGTATTGGTTGAGTGGTTTATAATTGACAGAAGCTAAATTGCATGAATTGTAAAGGGAGAGGGAAGAATTGCAGTAAATTAAAGAGAACAAGAAGTAAGAGTGCTGAATCTTAAAGAACAAGTAAATTAAATTGCAGAAACTTAGATTGCAAGAAATGTAAATAACTGAATCTTAAAGTGCAAGAAATGTAAATTGCTTGAATTATGAAAGGGTTCAGGGAGCTGGGATTGCAGAAATTAAACAAGCAGAAGTAAATTGCAACAAAACAGAAAAGTAGAAGGTGAATTGAAGTAAAGTAGATCTAAGCAGAAAAGTAGAAATGCTTGAGAAATTAAAACAGAAAGTGATGCTTAATTTGCAACAATTAAAAGGATGTTGAAGATTTCAGGAGTGGAAGAGACTAGAAAACAAGTCTAGATCTCAAATCCTTCCTTGATCCAACAAGAACAATTGCAAAAGAAATAAAGAAAAGTAAATTGCAGAAAGAGTAGAAGATGAAGCAGTAAACAGAAATGGAAATTGAATTATGCAGAAAAGTAAACAACAGATCTCAAGGTGAGATTGAAACAGAAATTCTTCAATTCTCCACCCAAGATCAAAAGCAAGAAAACTAAAGAGTGCTCAAGCAAGAACAAGGAAGAAGAGAGATCAATTCTCCTTCCTAATTCTCCAAGATCCAAGTTCAAAGTAAAAGCTCAAAATTACAAAAAAATGGAAATTCAAAGAAGCAAAAGAAAATTTCAAAGTAAGTAAAAAGGTCCTTCCTAAATCAAACTAACACCTATTTATACACTTCCTAAATTGGATCTAAGAATTTGGGTGGGCTCTAAAATTTGGTGAAGAAATGAATTAATTTAGATTTTTGATGAATTTTTGGCCCATGGTGCACCTCCAAGGGGAAGGTTCGGCTCTTGGCAAGAGCTTTGGCCAAGAGCTTTGCTTCCCTTCCTTGTTTAAGTGCGCACGGTCCTTCCCTTGTGACAAGAGAACAAAGCTCTTTGCAAGAGCTTGAAAGCTCTTGGCAAGAGCTTTACTTGTCCTTGAGGTCCCTGGTTCAAGTCTTGGGTAGTGCAAAAGCTGCCCATTTTTCATGGCACAAGAGTAGTGCCTAAAGCTTTGCTTCCTTGAGGAACATGGTTCGAATCCCATGGAGTGAAAACAAGCCAATTTTGGCTTGTTTTTCTTGTAAAGTAGCGCTTCACTCTCTCCCTTTGGTCATGGGTTCAAGTCTTGGTGAGTGCATTAGTGAGCTTTCTTTTCTTGATTTTCTTCAAGGCATGCCCGAAAAAGCTCTCAGCAAGAGCTTGGCTCTTGCTTCCTTCTTCCATGAGCGCTTGATAAAGCTCTTGGCAAGAGCTTGGCTTCTGATTCTTTGAAGGAAAGCTCTCCACAAGAGCTTTAAAGCTCTTGGCAAGAGCTTTATACCCTTGTTTCTTGAATGCATCCACGCTTCTCCTTCTTTGAGCCACGCTTCTCCTCCTTGTGCCACGCTTTCTTTCTTTGCTTAGATCATGCTCCTTAGGCTACGCTTTTCTTATTTTTTTCTTTTCTTCACCTACAAGTAATCAAAACAACCAATCAAAGTATCACAAAATTTACAAAGCTTAAAATTCATTTAAAACTAACTAATTTTAGTTTAAACTTCATGATTTTGTATCAATTAAAGGGTGGTTGATTGATTCAAAAAAAACCATACAATTCCACTCCAAATTGCTAACTTACAATACAAGAAAGTGCATAAAACCTAATAAAAACAAAGAAAAAGACTAGTAAAACTAGGTTAAGATGACTTGTCATCATTCAACGCCCAAGCAGGGGCAGGAGAACTCAAATTTTGAAATCACAAGCGAGTGGGTCCCACCCAACTCCCTCCTACCCCAGTTATTCTACTCACCCTTCCCTCTCTAGCTTTTTCTCCCTCCTACTATTTACCTCTTCTTTTGATATTCTTTGCTCGAGGACGAGCAAAGTTCTTAAGTTTGGTGTTGTAGAGCAAGCTCTGGGTTTATGTTATCATCAATAGCCCCAAAAGATGGAGAATCATCTTCCTGGAAGATCAACAACCACCATAACTGAGGTGGCTAAGTTTCATTATCCCATCCTTTATCTTATTTCCTGTTTTTTATTCTAACTTTTTGAATTTCCTTGCTTTAGTAGTTCATTTCCTTTGTTCTGGTTATAAGATATCCTATGTATCCCTCACCATGATTAAAAGAAAATAGTTATTTGAAAAAGAATAGTGAGATACAGAAGTTTCAAGTATATCATAAGTTATTCCAATTACTTTGTTGTGGTGGCCTTGCATTTACCTTCTGAATGTATGAGTTTAATGTGCATAATTGATATTGAAGTTGAGTATGTTGGCTCTTAAGGAACAGTGATTTCAGAGAAGTATTATTGATTCTTTGTAAAAAAAAATTATATCATTTTTGAAGCAAGAAAAATAAGCTAAAAGAACAAGAAAAATAAAAGGAAAAAAATAAAAATCTCAAAAGAAAAAGAAAAGAGCAACGATACAAGGCTTTCAACATCAATGGTTAGAAGGGTCAAAAATTGGCCTAAAAAGCTCAAAAAAGTTACTATCCCTGACTAATGCTTGTGGTGTGAAGCTGTCGAGAAAAAAACTTGAGACTGAGCAATTAAAGTCGTGATCCCAAAGCGAAAAAGTATGCTTAAGAACTCTAAGAACCACTGTCTGGGAATTTAAGCAAAGCTAAATTTGAATCCAAAGGGTTCCCCCAATTAAGTGCCTGTGGCATTTATGTATCCGGTGGTAATATGGGAAAACAAAACTCTTAGAGTCACGACTAGGCTCAAAAAAGTGCAAAGCACCAAAATAAAAAGCTGTATTCAAGAATCAAGAAGAGCTACAAGAAGAGAATTAATAATATCATCCGGATTCTAGTTCCAAGGGATGCCAATACTTTTGAGCTTCAAAGAAAAGTGAGATGCCAAAATGGTTCAAAAGTAAAGAGCTAATATCCCCATTCAATTATTTGGAACTAAGCTTCATTAACAACTTTGAGACTTATTATATCTTTCTCTTCTCTTTAGTCCTACTTCTTTTTTGGTTGCTTGAGGACAAGCTACAGTTTAAGTTTGGTGTTCTAATGAGCGGATATTTTATACACTTTTTGGCACTATTTTCTCAGTGTTTTTAGTACATTTTGTTAAGTTTTATTGTGTTTTAGTAGGTTTTAGTGCAAGAATCACATTTTGGATGCTACTTTGAGTTTTTGTGTTTCTCCTATGATTTTAGGTGATTTTTGGCTGAAATTGGCAAGTTTTGGCAAAGTCTAATTCAGAGGCAAAAAAACGATAGCAGATGCTGTCAGATCCTGACCTCCGTGTATTCCAACGAGCATTTCTTGAGGTACAGAGAACTAATTGACGTGCTGTCAGTATTGTTGGAAAGCTAACTTCCAACAACCCTAAACCCTAAACCCTAAACCCTAAACCCTAAACCCTAAATTGGAAAGGACTGCCCAACACGGGTGTTGAACGCCCAACTTACTCCCTTTTTGGCGTTCAACGCCCAAACAGGACCAACCTCCCAAGTTGAATGCCCAAATTGGCATTCAACACTAGCCAGGGAGTAGGAAACACCCAAAACTTGATTTAAGCACTAGGCATTAGCCCAAACACTCACCAAGTGAGCCCCAAAGTAGATTTTAGCACTTTTTAGCTTATTTTATTTTATTTTATTTTCCTTTTGTAATTTTTAATTAAAAACACTATCTTTTAGGTTTAATCTTAGAGTTATTATAAATAAGGGACTTCATTCATTCTGAGGACTATGCCTCCCAGGAGGGGAGAAGCACAGACATATTACATTAAGTTTTTTGTAAATTATGAGCGGCTAAACCTCCTAGGTTAAGGTTAGGAGCTCTGCTGATTCCTATGGATTAATAATATTACTGTTTTATTTCAATATATGTTTGATTCTATTATATGATGCATTTTTGCCCTTCATCCTTATGAATCTGGGGTGGAACGGAAGTATGGCTCCTTATTCTACATGAGTTCATGTGAGTCTTGACTCAGATAGTATTGAGTTACAGCTTGAGAGTGCATCATAGGTTCTAAGAGAGTTTTGGGCTGATTGGGATATGTTACATATAATCCCATTAGTCTTGGGTAAATAAGGTCTCTGTGGCGCTAAGGCTAGAATCATAAAGCATCATTCTCCGATATGGAAGATCCGACCTTGTCTGTAGCATTTTGAGTAGGATCAACAAAAGGAGAGTGGATTGCACGGGCTTCATCTTTGGCTATAGTGAAGCACTGTGAGCTAACCTGATGAGAGGACACGAGTTACTCAAATACGGTGTGGAGCTATGGTTTAGGGGAGATTAACTTGGTGAGAAGACATGAGTTAATAACTTACAGCTTTGCCATTGAATGAATCATTCATTATTGAAGTAATCCGTAGGAAAAGTTAATCGAGAAAGACAAAGCATCTCCAAAGCCTTAACTGTTTTTTCATCATTGTTTCTTGTTATTTATTTATTGCTTTCTTTACTTATTTTATGCACATTCAACAACAACCATATTTCTATTCGCCTGACTAAGATCTGCAGGATAACCACAGCTTGCTCAATCCGTCAATCCTCTTGGGATTCAGCCCTCACTCACCTGAGTAATTACTTAGACAACCTGGTGCACTTGCCGGTTCAGTTGTGCGAGTCACAAAAATTCGCAAAGCAGTAGTTGTCCTTTCACCACCAAAGTGACCTCTGTACTCAGAACTGTGACAATGCTAGAGGATTTACTGTAATTTCTCATCTAAGACACAACACCAGATCATACCATCTGAGCATCTCTTAAAAAGATTAGGTTCTTCCCACATGTAGTACTTGGCATCATTCAACATCTTTCTTACTTGCTGCCTAGTGTACCCTTTGGGGATAAACCTCATGGCCTTGTAGTTTGCAATATCAGCAAACCACGGAGCCCTCTGAATCATGAAGAGTTGCTCGTCCAGAAAGGCCTTAGTCACAGCAGTGGGGGGTGGCATTCCTTCTTCAGGTTCTATCCTAGACAAATGATCAGCTACCTAATTTTTTTACTCTTTCCTGTCTCTAATCTCAATGTCAAACTCCTGAAGAAGCAGCACCCACCTTATCAATCTTGGTTTAAAATCCTTCTTGGTTAGAAGGTACTTAAGAGCAGCATGGTCAGTATAAACAACAATGTTTGAACCAATTAAATAGGATATAAACTTATCAAATGCATAAACTACAGCCAGTAATTCTTTCTTTGAAGTGGTGTAATTCTTTTGCTCGTCATTTAACACATGACTGGCGTAGTAAATAACATGCATAAGCCCGTCTTGCCTCTGCCCAGGACAGCTAATGCATTTGCATTTTAGCTAGATTAGCTAGTTAGTTTAGTTAGTTTTAGCTTAATTTCATCCATTTTCTTTGAAATAAACAAGCACTTTGATGAGTTTTATCTTCATGCATTAAAGTACCAAGAACTAGGTGAACTTTGCTCAAATTCATGCAAGTTCTATGGTTTATGATAGTTGAATGATACGCGGGAATTTGCCTCTCGGCAAAATTTCCTTCCAGCAAGTGCACCAGATTGTCGTCAAGTAAAAACCCACAAAAGAGTGAGGTCGAATCCCACAGGGATTGGTAGATCGAGCAATGTTAATTGGAGAATTATACTAGTTGAGCAGAATCGGAAGTGAAATTGGAATTGCATAAAGTAAAATTGGCGGGAAACTTAAATTGCAAGAAATTAAAATAACTGAAAATTAAATTGCAAGGAATTAAAGTGCAGAAGCTTAAATTGCAAGAAATTAAATGGGAAGGGGGATTAAACATGAAATTAAAGAGCAGAAAGTAAATAGAATGGGTAGATCAGAGAATGGGGAATTCATTGGGTTCAGGAGATGTATAATTCTCCGGATCAAATTCATTTTCATCTCTTCCGCAATCAATGCATTCATTGATCTCCTTGGCAATCTGATGCCAGGGCATCTTGGCTAGTTTTACTAGCCATTTTTTGTATGCTTTAGGTTGGTTTCATGCATTTTCTTAGGAAATAAGCAAGTATTTGGTTGAAAATGCATTCAAACCATGGTTCAAGCAAATATTGTGAATTTTGAATGATTTCATGAGAATTATGCATGAATTGAATGATAAAATAGATGATGCATGATCTCATAATTAAGAGAAAGACTTTGATGTACTTTGTTTGATTGATTTCAGGTAACAGGAAGCAGAGAAGAGCCATGTTAGTGGCTACGTTAGTGCCACTAACGTGGCCATTAAAGTGGAAGGAAGGAAAGCTTGGAAAGTTAGTGAGAACGTTAACGCCACTAACGTTAGTGAAGGGCAAGAAGACCCACGTTAGCGACCCCGTTAGCTCCACTAACGTGGGCACTAATATGGAAGAAAAGAGAAGCCCCAACGTTAGTGAAAAAGTTAATGGCATTAACTTTGAAGAAGGAGCAGCGTTATTGGCAAAAGTGAGTGCCAATAACGCTAGCGAAGCAAAAGAAGACCCACGTTAGCTCCCACATTAGTTACATTAACGTGGGAACTAACGTGGAAGAAAAGGGAAGCGCCAACGTTAGTAGAAAAAGTGAGTTCCACTAACGTTTGTGAAGCAAAGGAAGACCCACGTTAATGGCCACGTTAGTTACACTAACGTGGACATTAACGTGGGCAAAAGTCTCACCTAGCAGCCTGACCATGCCTTCTTCAAACAAGAATAACTTGAGCCACAAAGCTCCAAATGAGGTGATTCCAATGGCATTAGAAAGTAGGATTCCAGATCTTTCCAAGCATATATGGCACTACATGGTGGACACTGAATTTGAGGGAGAAAACCTGCCCCGAAAGTGCAAAGATGAACATGGTATCAACCTGTAGTAAGGCCAGCTGACCTCTTCACCTTCCAAGAAGTGTAACTCGAGCTGTAGAGCTCCAAATGATGCGCTTTTAAAGGCGTTGGAAAGTAGACATCCAGGGCTTTCCAAAAATATATAATAGTATGGGGGTGGACATTAAGTTTGAGCTCCAGAACTTGGCAATATAAAGCCCCTGATCGCTAACGTTATTGTGACTCGCTTTTTCTAGTAACGCTAGCGACTGTGCCAGCGACCTTGTCCGCTTCAAAGGAGCATAACTTTAGTTACAGAGGTCCAATTGAGGTGATTCTAGTTGCGTTAGAAAGCTGACATTTAGAGCTTTCCAAATATATAGAATACTCTATAGTGGGCATGAAATTGGAGCACAAACCAGAGGCATCTTTTAAGCCCCAAAAACACCAACTGGGTAGCAAGTGGGACGTTAGCCACACTAACTTCAGCACTAACGCCGCACTTGTAGCGTTAGTGTGGCTAACGTTAGCACTGACATTAGCACCTGGACCTCAACTTGATTCACTTACAAGGACCACCCAACCTCAAGGAAGCAAGCCCACAAGTGTTAACCAATCAAGGCCACAAGAAGCATCTAGAATAGAAATTTTTATTTAATTGTAATTTGCTTTTAATTTCGTTTCATTTTGTAATTTAGGAGAGCCTATATAAAGGCCTTAGTTTTTACATTCAAGAGATTCTGGAATGGGGGATTGAAGAGGGGTCTTCGGACTCCCTCCCCTCACACACTCTTCCTTCTCTTTCTTTTTCTTTGTACTTTTCATTTATGAATTTTGAAGTTTCAATTTTTGTTTTAATCTTCATCTTTACTTTTCTGCACTTTCTTTCTTTTCTATTTTGGTAGAGTAATGATCAACTAACTCGTTCATTGGGTTAGAGATATCTATTGTGATTCAATGGATCAATTATGGTTCTTATTCTTCTTCTTCTTTTTTTTCTCTTGATTTTACTAGAGAGCTTTCAATTTTCATCCAATTGGGTAATTGTCTCGGAAGAGAAATTGCTCATACTTTGATTTCCTCTGAACCTTGGAAGAGAAATGAGGAAATCATGCTAGAAATGCTCTCTCACATTAGATTAGGTTGGGGGTTGGATGGATATTGTGACATTTAATTCTACCAATACTTTGATCTATGAATGTGTGTGGTATAATCAGTGACCAAACTTCATCTCTTTCCATGAGCAATTAAATCAAGGAATTGAGAAATTGTTCAAGCTTAGAGAGATTGGATTGCTAAGGAATTGGGATCCAATCACTTAAGATTGCCAAGGAGATCAATGAATGCATTGATTGAGAAAGAGATGAGAATGAACTTGATCCGGAGGATTTCAATATCTCTTGATCCCAATGTTCATTTTATTTTTAGTTCTTACATTTACTTTTCTTGCAATTTTACTTTTCTGCACTTTATTGCTTTCTTTACTTTTATGCTATTTTCTTTTCCTGTTGCTCATCATTCAAATCTGAACCGTCTAACTAGGATAATCAATTAACCATTGATTGCTTAATCTGTTAATCTCTGTGGGATTCGACCTCACTCTTTTGTGAGTTATTACTTGATGACAATTCGGTATACTTGCCGAAGGGAAATTTGTTGAGAGATAAGTATCCGTGCATCAAGTTTATGGTGCCGTTGCCGGGGATTAATCGTGATTAACAAACTACCGATTGATTGATTTACTAGATTAGACATTTTTCCTTTGTCTTTGTTTTCTGTTGCTTCTTATTTTCTTTTGCTAACTAACTGTTTGTGATATTGCCTCACTAAGAATCCTTCATTTATTAAAATGGAGATTCTAATTTCTTTTGGTGATTATTGTTTGAGACAGAGCTTTTTGCAGGAAAGAAAGGAGCATCCATCATATTTTAGTCAATCAAATTTTATGAAAAACTCTTCACCACCACAGAATGATTCACTTTACTATGCTCATGGTGGGTGGGAGTATCAAGAACATGAAATGGGGTACTTTCCAAAGCCACAAAATGGTCCATATTTTGGCATATTTGATCACTACTCAAGTTGTGGCTGGAAAGATCAAAATCAAAGATATTTCACTCATTCATACCCCATTCATCAAGAGCCATCACCTCTCAATTATCCAACCTCACCTCCAAGTTTCACATGCCTAAATTCTTCATCACTTGAGTATACATCAGCACAAAATTCTGTCCCAAATCCATACAATTCGTTTCACCATCTACAAAACTCAATCCACTACCCACAAGAGTCATACCACTTTCAGAACACACAACCACAAAACAACCAATTCCATTCACAAGCCAACCCCGACCAACCATTACAACCTACCCAACCTCCTTTAGATAGACTTGCTAGGATAGAACTCATCATTGAAGAACTAAAAAAAAGTAGAGAAGAAGAGAGACTCGCTAGGATAGAACTCCTCCTTGAAGAAATAATAAAGACAAACGAAGAGGAGAAAATAGCAAGAAGAGACCATGAAGAAAAATTGAGACAGAATGCACAACTCTATTCTGAAGAACAATTCATTGAAGAGCTAAGATCACAAAGAGAGACCACTTCACTCTCTCCAGAAATAGAGGAGTTCATTCAAAGGTCAAGAACAAGGGAGGAATCAGAAGAACAATAAAAAGAGGCAGCCATACCAAGTGAGATTCATATGAAGAAGGAGGAGGTTGTGAGAGTATATAAGCCTAAGGCTCCAAACCCACAGAGGTTACTAAGGGTGACAAAGGAACATGCAAACTCACTCCCAAAAGACTCAATGCAACATCATGTAGAAGAAAGGGAGGAAGTCAATCAAGGGAGTCCATACTAGTCCAATAAAATAGAGAGTTACATAAAGGTTGAGTTCATTGAACCACCAATTCAAGAAGCACTTGATGAAGAGGATGCTCCAACCATCATACAACACCCAAGTCCTGAAATCAAGGTGGTGAAGGCAATCAACATGAGCACTAAAAAGAGGATAGTGGACCAAGAAAAGAAGGACAATATCCATGAAGAAGAAAAGGTCAACCAAAAGCCATCCCACCCCTACCCCAACAAGCAAGTTTACTCAAGCTAACAACAGAAGAAGGCTTGCTGGTGAGAGGCACTCAAAACAAGGGGCATTAACTGGCTCCTCTTTCCTTTTAAGGTCATTCCTCTTAACAAACTGGAAGAAGAAGAAGAAATTCATGAACAACATGTCAAGATAATGACATTAAAAGAGCGCTTGTTGGGAGGCAACCCAACCGTAGGTAACATTTTCTTTCCTTGCCTAGTTTACTTTCAATAATTTGACATATGATTGCATTCTAAGTTTGGTGTTGCCATGCAACAAAATGATTTTCAATCTTCACTAGGTATTTGCATCATTCTAAAATGATAGTGTCACACTAAGTTTGGTGTTGTCACTTAACTTTCATGCAAAGTACCATGCTAACACCACTTATTAATGCCATCAAAATGTCCCTGTTTGTATTTCTTGTGCCTTTATTGTGATCCTTAATCTTGCTTGCTGAAACACATGCATACTCACACTTTATTCTAAGATATTCATGATTCATCATAAACCCCATCACCACTGTTTTACTTGTTGCTTGAGGATAAGAAATCATTCTAAGTTTGGTGTGGGAAGGGGAAGAATAGGAGGAAAAGGACAACAATAATGAAGATGAACTACAAGGTGGTAAAGTTCCTTTTTCCTCTTACTTATTTCCAGCACTTTAAATTGCATGATGGTCTTCTATTTATGCATGTGTGATTACTCCTTGTGAATAAGCATAAATTGATATTTGATTTGTAACATGTTGCTATGATATCATGATTATCATCTTGAATTTTACTTGCACCCAATATCTCTAAGAATGCAAGAAGGAAATCATTCTTGTGAAAGGAAAATGTTGAAGAATTTTATAAATCTTGGGGCAAGCAAAAGATTAAGAGGAGTGGTGGTTCTGATTGTATGATTGTGTATTGAGGTTGCATGTTTGTGAAAACTTGCATGGGAGCTCATAGACAGGAACTGAAATTTAGAGAAGTATTATGGAATTTCTCAAACATCTATTGATCCAAGAAGCAGCAACAAAAGAAAACAAAAGAAAAAAGAAAAACAAAGAACAAGCCCAAGGCTCTGAGCATCAATTACTAGGAAGAAAAAGAAAGAAACAAGAACTCAAAGAGTTATTGTCCTAGTTAAAAGCTTGTGGTGGATTTGTGTCAAAGAGAGAGGCTTGAGCAAGTATATCCTAAGGGGTGCTTCAACACCTAATACCTTAGACCAACTGGTTTGGGAGTATTGATTGAAAGCTTATCTTAAAAAGCCGCTTTGAGACATGATACCTAGAGTCGAGGCCAAGATACAAAAAGAAAAGAAAAATGCTAGAAAATAAGTGCTGCTTCAAAGGTGACAATCTATAAAGAGGATTCCATAATATCATTTGAATGAAAGTCCTAAGATCTAAGACTTCCAAAATGTAAGGACTAATGAGCACTGGAATCCTTGCATAAGCATACAAATTAGAGTTAACCCCACTGTCACTTATTCACTTCACCCACTAAGGCATCATAAGCAATTTTTCAATGCATTCCAATTAAGAGAATTCTTTGTGCATAGTTCTTTTCTTACTTGGGGACAAGCAAGATTTAAGTTTGGTGTTGTGATGCCAGGGCATCTTGGCTAGTTTTACTAGCCATTTTTTGTATGCTTTAGGTTGGTTTCATGCATTTTCTTAGGAAAAAAGCAAGTATTTGGTTGAAAATGCATTCATACCATGGTTCAAGCAAACATTGTGAATTTTGAATGATTTCATGAGAATTATGCATGAATTGAATGATAAAATGGATGATGCATGATCTCATGATTAAGAGCAAGACTTTGATGTACTTTGTTTGATTGATTTCAGGTAACAAAAAGCAGAGAAGAGCCACATTAGTGGCTACGTTAGTGCCACTAACGTGGCCATTAAAGTGGAAGGAAGGAAAGCTTGGAAAGTTAGTGAGAACGTTAACGCCACTAACGTTAGCGAAGGGCAAGAAGACCCACGTTAGCGACCCCGTTAGCTCCACTAACGTGGGCACTAACGTGGAAGGAAAGAGAAGCCCCAATGTTAGTGAGAAAGTTAATGGCATTAACTTTGAAGAAGGAGCAGCGTTATTGGCAAAAGTGAGTGCCAATAATGCTAGCGAAGCAAAAGAAGACCCACATTAGCTCCCACGTTAGTTACATTAACGTGGGAACTAACATGGAAGGAAAGGGAAGCGCCAACGTTAGTGGAAAAAGTGAGTTCCACTAACATTTGCGAAGCAAAGGAAGACCCACATTAATGGCCACGTTAATTACACTAACGTGGACATTAACGTGGGCAAAAGTCTCACCTGGCAGCCTGACCATGCCTTCTTCAAACAAGAATAACTTGAGCCACAAAGCTCCAAATGAGGTGATTTCAATGGCATTGAAAAGTAGGATTCTAGATCTTTCCAAGAATATATGGCACTACATGGTGGACAATGAATTTGAGGGAAAAAACCTGCCCCGAAAGTGCAAAGATGAACATGGTATCAACCTGTAGTAAGGCCAGCTGACCTCTTCACCTTCCAAGAAGTTTAACTCGAGCTGTAGAGCTCCAAATGATGCGCTTTTAAAGGCGTTGGAAAGTAGACATTCAGGGCTTTCCAACAATATATAATAGTATAGGATGGACATTAAGTTTGAGCTCCAGAACCTGGCAATATAAAGCCCCTGATCGCTATCGTTATTGTGACTCGCTTTTTCCAGTAACGCTAGCGACTATGCTAGCGACCTTGTCCACTTCAAAGGAGCATAACTTCAGTTACAGAGGTCCAATTGAGGTGATTCTAGTTGCGTTAGAAATATATAATACTCTATAGTGGGCATGAAATTGGAGCACAAACCAGAGGCATCTTTTAAGCCCCAAAGACACCAACTGGGTAGCAAGTGTGACGTTAGCCACACTAACTTCAGCACTAATGCCACACTTGTAGCGTTAGTGTGGCTAATGTTAGCACTGACATTAGCACCTGGACCTCAACTTGATTCACTTACAAGGACCACCCAACCTCAAGGAAGCAAGCCCACAAGTGTTAACCAATCAAGGCCACATGAAGTATCTAGAATAGAAATTTTCATTTAATTGTAATTTGCTTTTAATTTCATTTCATTTTGTAATTTAGGAGAGCCTATATAAAGGCCTTAGTTTTTACATTCAAGAGATTCTGGAATGGGGGATTGAAGAGGGGTCTTCGGACTCCCTCCCCTCACACACTTTTCCTTTTCTTTCTTTTATTTTGTACTTTTCATTTTTGAATTTTGAAGTTTCAATTTTAGTTTTAATCTTCATCTTTACTTTTTTGCACTTTCTTTCTTTTCTATTTTGGTAGAGCAATGATCAACTAACTCTTTCATTGGGTTAGAGAGCTCTATTGTGATTCAATGGATTAATTATAGTTCTTATTCTTCTTCTTCTTTCTTTTCTCTTGATTTTACTAGAGAGCTTTCGATCTTCATCCAATTGGGTAATTGTCTCGGAAGAGAAATTGCTCATACTTGGATTTTCTCTGAACCTTCGAAGAGGAATGAGGAAATCATGCTAGAAATGCTCTCTCACATTGGATTAGGTTGGGGATTGGATGGATATTGTGACATTTAATTCTACCAATACTTTGATCTATGAATATGTGTGGTATAATCAGTGACCAAACTTCATCTCTTCCCATGAGCCATTAAATCAAGAAATTGGGAAATTGTTCAAGCTTAGAGAGATTGGATTGCCAAGGAATTGGGATCCAATCACTTAAGATTGCCAAGGAGATCAATGAATGCATTGATTGAGGAAGAGATGAGAATGAACTTGATCCGGAGGATTTCAATATCTCTTGATCCCGATGTTCATTTTATTTTTAGTTCTTACATTTACTTTTCTTGCCATTTTACTTTTTTGCACTCTATTGCTTTCTTTACTTTTATGCTATTTTCTTTTCCTGTTGCTCATCATTCAAATCTGAACTATCTAACTAGGATAATCAATTAACCATTGATTGCTTAATCCGTTAATCTCTGTGGGATTCGACCTCACTCTTTTGTGAGTTATTACTTGACGACAATTCGGTATACTTGCCGAAGGAAAATTTGTTGAGAGACAAGTTTTCGTGCATCACAATCTTAAGTGATTGGATCCCAATTCCTTGGCTCACCAATCTCTCTAAGCATGAACAATTGCCCAATTCCTTGATTTAAGTGCTCATGGGAAGAGATGAAGTTTGGTCACTGATTATACTACACAAATTTATAGATCAAAGTATTTGTAGGATTACATGTCACTATATCCATCCAAACCCCAATCTAATCCAATGTAAGAAAGCATTTCTAGCATGATCTCCTCATTCCTCTTCCAATGTTCCGAGGAGATCCAATTATGAATAGCTTCTTTCCCAAGATAACTATCCAATTGGATGAAGAACGAAAGCTTTCTAGCAAAATCAAGAGAAAAAAAAGAAGAAGAAGATTGAAAACTAATATTGATCCATCGAATTACACAAAGCTCCCTAACCCAATGAAAGGTGTTTAGTCGTTCATAGCTCTCAAAATGGAAATTGAAATTGTAAAATACATTCTAAAATTAAAACTTCAGTCAGTGTAAAATTTCTAAAATCGAAAAAATAGGTCCCCCTGTCCCCCTAACTTAATTTCTAAGCAATTTATACACTTTCTTCCATTGATCTTCAAGCCTTGAATTGGGCTTTTGGCCTTGATGGAATTGGGTTGAAGATGGCTCTAATTGGTTGCCCTTGGTATTGAGAAGAGATCTGTGTAAAATTTGAATCCTGATGCTTTACGTTTGAGTCGACGTTTGAGAGCCAACGTTGACTCAAACGCCATTTAAAACAGACCAGCAAAAACCAGAAAGCTTTGCTGTCATTGGCGTTTGACTCAACGTTGGAGGCCCAACGTCAGCTAACCCACGCGTACGCGCACTGTGCGCTTTAGCGCAAAAGGGTAAAAAATGCTCATCCACACGTACGCGTGCTTCACACGTGCGCGTGGATGCAAGATTTTCATTTTGCAGTTTTAAAATGAAGCATGGGACGTTGGCCTCAGCGTTGGACCTCAAATGTTCCCTCCAATGTTGGCATTTTCACGCGTACGCGTACTCCATGCTTACGCATGCATTGGTATTTTTTCTCATCCACGCGTACGCGTGCTGTACGCTTAAGCGTGCATCACCTTTTTTTCTATCCACGCGTACATGTTAGTGACGCGTGCGCGTCGATTAAAAATTTTCAAATCTAAATTCTGGGCTGAGCATCGCGGATGTTGGAGGCTAGTGTTTGAGGTAACGTTGGACCTCCAACATCTGATTTTGACGCGTACACGTGACCCATGCGTACGCATGGATGGTCAATTTTTGCCATTCCACGCGTGTGCGTGACACACGCTTGAACGCGGATATCAAATTTTGCGTTTTCACGCGTACGCATCATAGACACGTATGCGTCATTCAAAAATCTTTCAGCCCCATAATTGATCATTTTCTCACAACGTTGGGGTTAACGTTGGACCCCCCAATGCCACCTCCAACGTGAGCATCAGCCATGTTTACAGAGAAGTGCTCTGTTTCTCTTCCAAAGTTTGAGGCAACGTTGGTGGTCCAACTTGGCCACCAACGTTGCTTCCTCTTTATCCTTTCCATGCTCCTTCTTCAACCTTCCTCCATGCCTTCCTTCACCTATCATCAACCAATACATGCATCAAAGTCTTGCTAAAGTCATGACAATTCTAATCATTCTTAGCACACAAGTAATTATAGCATAATTCTCATGAAATTGCATCAATATAATCATAATTGGATGATTCTAGGTATGCATGAATTTTTACTCAAATAGCTTACTTATAACTCAGGAAAGTGCATCACAACACAAAACTTAAATCTTGCTTGTCCCTAAGCAAGTACTGAATTTTCAAGAAGAAAGAATGAAACAGAAGGGAGTATTCTTATCAGCAAAGCATTATTAGTAGCTCATGGGGTTTTATGCAGACAATGCAATAGCTAACTTCTTATTGATCTTTAAGCCTAGAATGTCTCCTCCAAGCATCAACTAACATACTGCTATGACCTTTTATTATTTTCTTATCCTTGGTAATTGCTTTTCTTCATTTTCTTTTCCTGTAAACTTTAGCTCAGTGTCATGTGTTGTAGCAGTTTCTTAGTTTATTTGTACTTAACACATTTTTTACTACAGACACTTGGCTCACAAATCTTCTTAAGACATTGATGCCCAACACCTCTTTGGGTTACTAAATGTCTTGTAGCTAGGTTGCTCTTGATAATGGACTTTTGGTTGATAATCCCAGGTTAGTTAACCCAAGTTACCAAGTGTTAAAGCACTTCATAGAACCTAATCATCCAAGCAGATCCTAGTACACAGACACCACAGGAATATGTCCTAAGGTCCAAGCTATTCGTGTCTAGCCTTATTCATTGCTTTCTTTTGTTTTTGCTGCCACTTTTGGATTTTCTTTTTCTTTTCTTTTTGTTTGTTTCCCTTTTAAAGCAAGGACTTATATTTACTAAGACTCATAGACAGCATGCTAACTTTCACATAGAAAGAGAATAATCTATCCTTTTATTCATTTATAAGTGAGCTACTACACAATCAAGCATACACCACCACTTACTGTTATTTTACTACTTGCTAAAAAAGAACTATTCTACTTCTTTGTTCAAACATTTCTTTTATTTATTTGAAAAGACTTAGGGAACAAGACAAGCATTTAACAAGTGAAAATGAAAGCACACACACTTAGACTAGCACACTTATTGCAAAAATTAAATATAACAGGATGCAAAACAACTAAAACTAGAAGCTACTATCAACATGGGCACATTCAGACTTCCAATTTAGAGCAATTTAAAGGGAATGGAATTAAGTGACAATACAACCTCTTGGTAGTGCCTTCTAGTTGCTTCCTCTCTGTTATCATCATCTGTGGCTTTAGTATCCTTTGATGATAATGCATAATTCTTCCAGGGGTTGATTGAATTCTTGCAAAAGCTACTGAAAGCTGTGTGTTCCCCAAGAACTTGAGAGATTGGTATCATGCATGTATATTTGTAGGCTTTTAAACTTAGATTGGTGTGTGAACACCAAACTTGGTTTCCTACCTTATGTAGCAAATTGAATCTATGCAAATAATCATCAAGTATTTTTATTTAAAAAAGTAACTATGAAGCATAAACTGACTATACACTACATAGCAGACTACAAACTAGAAAACAAACTATTGTTAAGTAGTTTTCCTAATTGGTTGGAGCTAGTGACTAGTCATGCTGAGGGTTACAATGTGTTCTTTAATGAAATCTTTGGTGGAACACCAAACTTAGAATTACACATTCTTGCAATACAAAGAATCTACTTAACTCTTTTATTGATAAGCTATGAAAAGAAAATTACCTTTGGTTGGGTTGCCTCCCAACAAGCGCTCTTTTATCGTCACTAGCTTGACGTTCCTCTTTGGCATGGTGGATTGTAGTGCATTAGGTCTTCTCCCCTTACAGTGAAGCGGTCTCCACTTGATTCCTTAATGATTTATACATGCTCTAGGGAGAGGACCTTTCTAATAGTGAACACTTGAGGTAATTGAGATGGAATGGTTGGACGATGGGCTGGGATTGGTAGATGGTGGGCTGACATCACTTTGTCTCCTGGGGAAAAACCCCCTGTAGGAATCCTTTTATTTCTCCATCCCCTTGGTAATTTCTTCACAAATCTTCCCTCTTCTTCCAGTGGTGCTCCCACGAGTGTTGTGTCAAGAAGTCCCTTGCTAGCTGCTCCTCTCAACTCTTGTGGCTTCGGCTCTTTCTTGAACTCCATTGGTTGCTTCTTCTCTTGAGCTTCTTGTTTATCCATCAAGGAAAACTCCAGATGCTGCTATTGTGGTTCATTTCTATTCTCCTTCAAGGGACTCTCAATGTGCTCTTCTTTTAATTCCTTGCTCTCTTGCTCAGATTCATGCACGGGTTTGAAGGCCTGGAAAGTGAGCTACTCATCATGTATTCTCAATATCAATTCTCCTTGTTCTACATCAATGAGAGCTTTTCTAGTAGCTAGAAATGGTCTCCTCAGAATAATGGGATGGAGGTAGCTTTCCTCCATATCCAGAATAACAAAGTCAGTGGGAAGGAAGTAGTTTTCTAATTTCACCAATACATTTTCAATTAGTCCTTCAGCCTTCTTCTGAGTTTTGTTTGCCAATTGGACGATTACATCCGTGGATCTCAGCTCATTGATTTGCAACTTCTTCATAAGAGATAGAGGCATCACATTTATGCTAGCTCCTAAGTCGCAGAATCCTCTATCAATTTTTGTCTCTCCTATGGCACATGGAATATGAAAACTCCCTGGATCTTTTTTCTTCATGAGTATGTCTTTCTTGATGAGGGCACTACATTTCTTGTTCATTGTCACTGTTTGTCCCCCTTTTAAGATTCCCTTCTTGGTCAACAGTTCTTTCATGCACTTGATGTATGTTGGCTTCTGTTGAAGAATTTTGATGAAGGGGATGTTGACACTGAGTGTTGCAAAAATGTCTAGGAATCTTGAATATGACCTATCTTCCTCACTTCCCTTGAGTCTCTGTGGGAATGGTGCTTGTGGCACAAAGGGCTCGAGGTATTCTTTCTCTTTTTGTTCATTCCTCTGTTCAGGGCTAGCCATTTCTTCTATCTCCCTTACATCATTCCTTGGTTTTCCTTCGTCATCCTCTGAGTGTATGGAGAATTCTTCCTTCAGACCTTCTTCACTGCTTAGATTGATTGACTTGCATTCTTCCCACCTTACCTTCTTCATTTCCCCTCTTGGATTTTTCTCTGTATCACTTGGGAAACTATCAGTGGGCCTTGGAAATTATTGTGAAAGATGTCCTACTTGAAATTTGAGATTCTTAAGAACCTCCCCTTGGCTTTTCATAATACCTCTCTCCTCTTCCCGGAATTTTTTCATGTCTTCACACTCTTTGAGGTTTGCAAGCATAGCTTCCATTCTGGCCATTCTATCATCATCACGTGGTGCTGATTGGTTGGAATTGGAGTGTTGAGAGTGGTTATTGTGGCTTTAGTATGGTGAATGTGAATAAGTGTTTTGTGTGGTCTGGTATGATTTGTGGTTGGAGTTTTGGTGAGTGAAGTGGTTGTATTGGATTGGATTGTGTGGTCTGTGGTCTTGGCCTTGATTTTGTTGGTTTCCCCACCCAAAGTTTGGGTGGTTTCTCCAACCAGAGTTATAGGTTTTAGAGTAAGGATCATTATCTTGCCTAGATGAGTTTCCAAGGTAATTAGCTTCCTCCCAGTTGGCTCCTTCTTCTGTCTCCAATTCTTTTTGAGGTGATGGTTGAGTGTGGATAGCTGCATCCTGATTCTTCTCCATTTGTTTGGTCAATTCAGCCAGTTTCTTGGTGATCATCTTGTTCTGGGCCAGGATTGTATCCATATGGTTTAATTCCAAGACTCCCCTGTTGTTGCTTCTGTCAGAGGCATAAAAGTACTCATTGTCAGCCACTGTCTCTATCATATCAGTTGCTTCCTCAATGGTCTTCTTCTTGTTTAGGAAACCTCCAGATGAGTGATCTACAGCTTTCCTTGATTCACAATTCAGCCTTTCATAGAAGATGTGAATTTGCACCCACTTTTTAAGCATGTCAGGGGGCATTTCTTTGTCAAATCCTTGAATCTCTCCCAGGCTTCATAAAGAGTTTCACCATCCTGCTGTCTGAATGTTTGCACTTCAGTTCTCAGCCTGTTTACTCTTTGTGGAAGGTAGAACCTTGTCAAGAATCTGTTCATTACATCTTCCCAGGTTGTCAAGTTTTCCTTCGAAAATGACTCTAGCCATTTTGAAGCTTTGTCCCTCAAAGAAAATAGAAACAGTAGCAATCTATAAGTGGTAGGATGAACACTATTAGATTTAACCATGCCACATATCCTTTGGAATTTTGTGAGATGCTCATTAGGATCCTCTTGTGCACTTCCTCCAAAAGAACAGTTGTTTTGGACAAGAGTTATGAGATGAGACTTCAATTCAAAATTGTTAGCATGGATAGTTGGCCTCTGAATGCTGCTACCACAATTACTTGGATTTGGATTGATGTATGATCCCAGGACTCTCCTCTCTTGTCTAGTTGGGTTAGCTCCACCTCTTCTGGCATGGTTATTCACCTCTTCTTCATGATGGTTTTCCACATCCTCCTCCATGGTTATATCAAAGTATTCCTCCTCTTCTTCTGCACCAACAACCCTCTTTCCTCTTGATTCCCTTCTTAATATAAGGAAGGTTCTCTCCGGTTCACTATCAAAGGAAGTTGAAGTTTTTTTTCTCCTACCTGTCATACAATGAACAAGTACAAGAAACAGCAAGTTTAAAGTCTACTAAAACAGAGTATAGTTAGCTTGGTTAGAGCAATTTATCAAATAGTTAGTAGGTTAGCTTGCTGGAAAGTAAAGAAGTAAGGTAAAATTAAAGATAAATAACTAATAGAAAATTATAGAGAATAAAATGAACAACTGAAATTAAACTGCAATTAATCAAAAGAAAAAGTAAAGTGCTCAATCTAGTTATCCTTCAATTTAGTAATTGTCAATACAAAACCAATCCTCGGCAATGGCGCCATAAACTTGATGCGCGGGAATTTGCCTCTCGACAAATTTCCTTCCGACAAGTGCACCGGATTGTCGTCAAGTAAAAACTCACAAAAGAGTGAGGTCAAATCCCACAGGGATTGGTAGATCGAGCAATGTTAATTGGAAAATTATACTAGTTGAGCAGAATCGGAAGTGAAATTGGAATTGCAGAAAGTAAAATTGGCGGGAAACTTAAATTGCAAGAAAATAAAATAAAAGAAAATTAAATTGCAGGGAATTAAAGTGCAGAAGCTTAAATTGCAAGAAATTAAATGGGAAGGGAGATTAAGCATGAAATTAAAGAGCAGAAAGTAAATAGAATGGGTAGATCAGAGAATGGGAAATTGGGTTCAGGAGATGTATAATTCTCCAGATCAAATTCATATTCATCTCTTCCGCAATCAATGCATTCATTGATCTCCTTGGCAATCTTAAGGGATTGGATCCCAATTCCTTGGATCACTAATCTCTCTAAGCATGAACAATTGCCCAATTCCTTGATTTAAGTGCTCATGGAAAGAGATGAAGTTTGGTCACTGATTATACCACACAAATTCATAGATCAAAGTATTGGTAGGATTACATGTCACTATATCCATCCAAACCCCAATCTAATCCAATGTGAGAAAGCATTTCTAGCATGATCTCCTCATTCCTCTTCCAAGGTTCCGAAGAGATCCAATTATGAATAGCTTCTTTCCCAAGATAACTATCCAATTGGATGAAGAACGAAAGCTTTTTAGCAAAATCAAGAGAAAAGAAAGAAGAAGAAGATTAAAAACTAATATTGATCCATTGAATTACATAGAGCTCCCTAACCCAATGAAAGGGTTTAGTTGTTCATAGCTCTCAAAATGGAAATTGGAATTGTAAAATACATTCTGAAATTAAAAGTGCAGTTAGTGTAAAATTTCCAAAATCGAAAAAATAGGTCCCCCCGTCCCTCTAACTTAATTTCTAAGCTATTTATACACTTTCATCCATTGATCTTTGAGCCTTGAATTGGGCTTTTGGCCTTGATGGAATTAGTTTGAAGACGGCTCCAATGGGTTGCACTTGGTGTTGAGAAGAGATCAGTGTAAAATTTGAATCCTGACGCTTCACGTTTGAGTCAATGTTTGAGAGCCAACGTTAACTCAAACGCCATTTAAAACAGACCAGCAAAAACCAAAAAGCTTTGCTGTCATTGGCATTTGACTCAACATTGGAGGGCCAACTTCAGCTAACCCACGCGTACGCGCACTGTGCACTTCAGCGCAAAAAGGTAAAAAAATGATCATCCACGCGTACGCGTGCTTCACGCGTGCGCGTGGATGCAAGATTTTCATTTTACCGTTTTAAAATGAAGCATGGGACGTTGGTCTCAGCGTTGGACCTCAAACGTTCCCCCCAACGTTAGACTTTTTATGCGTACGCATACTCCACGCTTACACGTGCATTGGTATTTTTTCTCATCCACGCGTACGCGTGCTGTACGCTTAAGCGTGCATCACCTTTTTTTCTATCACTGACACGTACGCGTCGATTTAAAATTTTCAAATCTGAATTCTGGGCTGAGCATCGCGGACGTTGGAGGCAAGCATTTGAGGTAACGTTGGACCTCCAACGTTCGAATTTGACGCGTACGCGTGACCCACGCATACACGTGGATGGTCAATTTTTGCCATTCAACGCGTGCGCGTGACGCACGCTTGCGCGCGGATATTAAATTTTGCGTTTTCACGCGTACGCATCATAAACGTGTATGCGTCACTCAAAAATCTTTCAGCCCCAGAATTGATCATTTTCTCACAATGTTGGGGTTAACGTTGGACCCCCAACGCCACCTCCAACGTGGGCATCAGCCATGTTTACAGAGAAGTGCTCTGTTTCTCTTTCAACGTTTGAGGCAACGTTGGTGGTCCAACTTGGCCACCAATATTGCTTCCTCTTCATCCTTTCCATGCTCCTTCTTCAACCTTCCTCCATGCCTTCCTTCACCTATCATCAACCAATACATGCATCAAAGCCTTGCTAAGGTCATGACAATTCTAATCATTCTTAGCACACAAGTAATTATATCATAATTCTCATGAAATTGCATCAATATAATCATAATTGGATGATTCTAGGTATGCATGAATTTCTACTCAAATGGCTTACTTATAACCCAAGAAAGTTTATAAAACCTATTAAAAACAAAGAAAAAGGCTAGTGAAACTAGCCTAAGATGCCTTGGCATCAGTGAAGCAGAGAGCACCGGAGCAAGGTGAAGGCCACCAAAGGCGTTGCCAACTCAAGTCTGGGCATTGATAATGCCTTCCTTGCTTTAAGATTAATGACGTTGCCAACTTGAGAATTCAAGTTTGCAATGCCTTCATTACTCCATCTATGAAGACATTGCTAACTCTGGTTTCTAAGTTAGCAACGCCTTCCCATTGTAGCATCACCACCTTCCTCATTTCATCTGTGAAGGAGTTGCCAACTTGGTTTCTAAGTTAGCAACTCCTTCCCTTTTTAATAACAAAGGCATTGGCAACTTGATTTTTTAAGTTGGCAACGCCTTCTTTTATGCAAAACATGGAAGGTTGGTGATCAAAGCATGAAGGCGTTGGCAACTTGATTCTCAAGTTGGCAACGCCTTCTTTAATTTAATAAGGAAGATGGAAAACAAAGTTTAATGGAGGAGTTGTCAATGCTAGCCTAGGAGTTACCAACGTGTTCACAAGATATCATTGAAGGCGTCACTAACTTGGAAAATCAAGTTAGCAACTCCATTGAAATTATTGCCCTTGGGAATAGATGAAGGCGTTGGTGACTTGGGTGTATGAAGGAGTTTTTACTGATAACGTGCCCGATGAGTAGCTTGGAAAATTTTGCTATTGTGCGTGCGCACAAACCAGTGTGCATACGCACAATAAGAATTGTTGCTACTATGCGCACGCATAACCTAGTATGCCTACGCACAAAGGGAAATATGGCCAGAATGTGCACGCAAGGGACGAAGGATGTGTATGCACAATGAGAATTGTTGCTACTGTGCGCATGCATGATCCTGTATGCATATGCACGTAAGGATTTTTACGTAGACATGCGTATGCACAAGTAGACGTGCGTACGCATAAGAGAAGATCTCCCGTGCAAAGCCTCAAGTCCAACGAAGCCCATTTCCTAATCCGGAAAGCATGATTGAAAGCCTTTCAAAGAGTCAAAGGATCATTATAAATAGGAGGGAGCTTTGTACTTGAAGGGACTTTACTTTGGAGCTCATACTTTACATCACGTTTACTTTCATCTTTGCTTGTAGTTTTCTTTTCTTTTACTTTTGTACTTAGCTTAATTTCCATTTTTGAATTCTAGTTTGTATTTGGAGCTATGAGTCACTAAACCCCATTTTCAGTAGGGGGAGAAGCTCTATTGATTTTAATGGATTAATACTTCTTCTTTTCTTCTCAATTTAAGTTAGTTTATCTAAGAGGAAACTCTTGTGCTTCATAGATTCAGTCACTATTGAGAGAGGGATTGAATCTACTTGAATTGTGTGATAAACTTGAGAAAGGAGTCATAAAATTCAGTTTGGGGTTTATCCTCTCATGATTCTCTTAGTTGATACATTCTTGGTTTGGTATGTGAGATATAACCACGTTGAATTGAAATTCTAGGAATTGTGTGGTAATGACTGGAATTCACACCCCATTCAAAATTGGGGAATTAGTCCTTTTGGCAAGCGCACCAAAATTATCGTCAAGTAATAACCCACAGTGGAGTGGGATCGTATCCACAGAGATTGGCAAATTCGAGCAGTTTTAATCAATTGATGAATTAGTCAAGCGGATCAATAGGATTGTAGAGTGCAGAATTGTAAATGAAATAAATGTAAATGACTAGAATATAAAGAAAAGCAATAAAGTGCAAAAATATAAATGGCAGAAAGCAGTAAAGTGTAGAATTATAAATGACTTGAATGTAAACGGGAATGGGGAATTGCTGAATGTAAAAATAAGCAGTAAAGAAATGGATAGATAAGAATGGGGAAATTCATTGAGATTGGGAGATGTTGTCTCTTTGGATCAAATCTAGCTTATATCCTCTTCAATCATGCAACTCATTGACCTCTTGGCAATCATGATTGATTGAGCCCCAATCCCTTGGTGACTCAATCTCTCAGTTCTTGATCAATAGCCAATTCCTTGGTCTAATTGCTCATGAAGAGAGATATGCTTGGTCCCTGATTATACCACACACCATCATAGGTCCAAGTAGAGGGAGGATTATATGTCACATATCCAAACACCAAAACCCATATTCTACTCTAGTGTGAGAAGGGATTTCAAGCATGATTTCATGTTTCCTTTCCCAAGGTTCCCATGAAACCCAATTGTATTCAATCTCTTTCCCAAGATAATTGAATATTAAGCATTAAGAACGAAATTCCTTCTAGAAAATCAAAGAGAAGATGAAGAGAAGAAGGATTTCACTATCATTCATCCATCAAGTACAACAGAGCTCCTTCTCTCAATGAGAGGGAAGTTAGCTACTCATAGCTCAAAAAGTACTCAAAAGTAAAGTGTAAAAGTGGATCTAAAACTGACTGCTTAACCCCCTTCTTCAGTACTCCTTGGGGGAATTTATACTACTCCTAGTAAAATAAAAGAATTACAAAAGTGAAAAAGGAAAATTACATTTTGGAGGGAAAAGAAAACACTCAATAAGCATGACTTCTTAGCTGGCGTGTGGCTGGCGCTTCTCTGGCGTGTCATGTGCCCTTCATTTCCAGCTTGGCGTGCCACGCCTAATCCTTCAAGTGGCACGCTCGTCCCTCTCTCAACCTTGGCATGCCACGCCTTCGAACTCAAGTGGCACGCCATAGTGGATTTCTTATGTTGGTGTGCCACGCCTTCGAGCTCAAGTGGCACACCCCTTGCCTTTCTCACTTCTCTTTGCCTCTGGAAACTTGTACTAGCGTGCCACGCCCTTGCTTTGTGTTTGGCTAGGCTTCTCTGGAAAGTTGAACTAGCGTTGCACGCCTAAGGTCTGGCGTGCCACGCCCCTTTTGTGAGTGAGTGGTTCCTCTGTTTGGCGTGCCACGCCACGAACTCAAGTGGCACGCCCCAATGCTTTGCTCTGAATGACACTAGCATGCCACGCCTGGTTGCTCAAGTGGCACGCCTAAATGAAGAATAGTGAATGGCGTGCCACGCCTTCGATACCAAGTGGCACGCCCCATGTAATTGGCCTCCTTCATCCTCTCTGGAAACTTAAACCAGTGTGCCACGCCTAGAGGCTGGCGTGCCACGCCCATGATCTTGTCTTGGTTCTAGTGGTTGGTGAGCCACGCCTCAGTCTTCAAGTGGCACGTCCAGTCCTTGCTTTTGGTCCTTTGTGCATTGGCGTGCCACGCCTGTTTGCTCAAGTGGCACGCCCAGTCTTCAATTGCCTTCAACCCCCTTCTCTGGATTGTTGTACCAGCGTGCCATGCCATGCTACTCAAGTGGCACGCCCATGGGTTTGTGAACTCTTCAAGCTTGGCGTGCCACGCCTGGGTTCTCAAGTGGCACGCCCAAGTGACTTCTTTGGGCTAGCGTGCCACGCCTTCGATATCAAGTGGCACGCCATAGTGAAGGTTCTTCTTGGAATGGTGAGTTGGCGTGCCACGCCCCTTTACTCAAGTGGCACGCCAATAGTAATTGATGGGCCACGCCCACATGTATGCTTGGACTTCTTCTCTGGACTTTAGTACTGGCGTGCCACACCCAGCTCCTGGCGTGCCACGCCAGTGCATTTTTATTGCGTTTGCTTCAAGTGGCATGCCTATTTCACACGCCCAGCTTCTTGTTTGTCTTCTTCCCAATTTTTGATGCTTTTCTCACCTGCAATTTAGCACAACTCATCTCAAAGTAGTGTACCATAATATTCATCAAATAATGCATGAATTGTACTGATCAAATGAGGTTTATGCTCTTTGATGGTCTTCTTTATGCAAGAAAGAAGGGTAAATGATGCAAGTCATCACAACACCAAACTTAAGTTTTGCTTGTCCCAAGCAAATCAATGTGAGTAAACCTTTATAACTTGAGGCCTTGGCTTTGAGTGATTGCAATACAACTAAGAGTAAGAATAAGTGTTTAACACATGTATGAATGTTTTAATGTTATGGGAAGCTCTTGGATCCTTGAGGGTTCTTTCAGGTGTAGGCCTTAGGGGTCCTTTCTATTGATTGTCACCTTGAAGTAGTAAGAGTTATTTTGCTTTCTTGACCACGACTCTAAGTGTTTTGTCTCAAGACAACCCTTTATTAAAGCTTTCAATTAGCACTCCCAAACTAGTTGGTTTTAGGGTACTAGGTGTTGAGACACCCCTAAGAATTTACTTGCCCAGGTCTCTTCTTGACACATCTTCACCACAAGCATCTACTAAGATCTTTAATTCTTTTTGAGCTTTTTAATGTTTCTTTTTCTATCCCAGTAGTTGATATTCAGAGCCTTGGGTCTTTATTACCTACTACCTCTTGGTTCTATGGATATTCAAGGAATACCCTTTGACCTTCCCTGGTTATTCCTTCTAGGACTAGTTGCTTTTCCATAACTCATTTTCTTTTTAGTTCATCCAAGGTTCTACAATTAGTTTCTTATTTCATAGTTTGTTTGAGAATCCAGCTTGGCCTTAGTCTCTCTCATTGTTTTTGCACAACTCACAGTGACTCTTATGGGGACAAACTCTACTTTTATTTATGTTGGAATAAAGACTTGAAATACATGGCATTTTCTTTCTTGAAAAAGAAGAATTCATAAAGAATTCAAACAGGAATTTAAAACTAAGCAAAAAGCATAAACTATCCTAGCATGATTATTTATTCAGAAAGTAAATAAAGCAAAAAACTTAAACAAGATTTCAGAAATCGGAAAGTGTCAACCATGGGACTTAACAACCTTGGGTAGCTTCATCTTTAGTTCATTGGCCCCTTCCCTTTGTCCTTCTTCTTGGAGGGGGAAGAGCCACCTTCATCTGGCTTGGAGGAACCTTCTTGTGCTTTGGCATCCTTGGGCTTCCAAAATCCTGCCCTTCTCATATAATTCCTTTCATCCTCCTTAGGTTTGGCTAGGATTTCCTCTTATCTTGCACTTAGCTCTTCCATTCCTTGCATGAAGGTTGGGTATCCTGGGTTTAGAGCGGCTACGGCGTTACACAAGTGATTCAGCTTCACTTGTGTGTTGATGTTATACTGCTTCCTAGATATGGTTCTGGCATCATAGAGATGTCTGAATTCGGCCAAGTTCTTCTGTTGCCATTTGCCTTGCTCTGCTATTTTGTCCAGTGCACTTCGCACCTCTTCCCAGTCAAATTGTTCTTGCTGCTCCTTCCACATGTGCTCCCAATTCCCTTAGAGTTGTTGAATGTTTTGGTTGACTTGGCTCCATTGTTGTTGTTGGGTTTCCTTAAGTTGATTGACATCTTCCCTCAAGTGGTGTAGATCTCCCTTCATTTGGTGTACATCTCCTTGCAGTTGCTCCCAGTTGAATCCCTTTGGAAATTACTGATATTGATATTGTGGTGGTGGTTGAAGTGCCAGGAATTGAGGTTGCTCTTCTGCCTCCTCTTGTTGTTGTTGTTGTTGTTGTTGTTCATGGGCCTGAGCTCTTCGTTCTCTGGTCCTATGAAATGGGTGCACAGCTACCACCTTGGCCATCTTCTTGGCAGTTATGAACTTGTCTTGCTTCACAAGTACTTCATCAATGATCTTTTCAACTCCAGCCTCATCACATAGCCTCTGTATAATGCTGGGAAATGCCAACCTTGTGTTGTCACTGGTGCTTTTCAGCACTTTGTTGATGTTGTTGGCAATCATCTCCCTCATGTTGATGTTCTCTCCTTTCATGATGCTGTAGATGAGTACATCTCTCTCCTTGGTCACCTCTGAAGTGTTGGATGTGGGGATTAGGGACCTCCTCACAAATTCTAGCCACCCTCTAGCTTGGGGGCTCAAATCTCTTCTCCTCAATTGGTTAGGTACACCATCCTTGTCATTGATCCAATGCACATGCATCACACAAATCTCATTTAGGATCTCATCGAACCCAGGGTCTTGCTGCTTCATTCTTTCTTCATAGCTCCGAGTGGAGCTCGTCCTCTTCACCATTAGCATCCTTTCTATGCTAGAAGGGCTGTAGTCAATGGACTTCCCCCTTACATAGCTAATGTGGCCATATTGTTGCCCTGGTTGAGGCACTGCGTTGGCATAGAATTCCCTCACCAAGCTCTCTACCACTTTCCTTGGTGGGTTGCATAGAAGTGACCAACATCTATTGTTGATTTCAATGTGCTCATTCCTCCCTAATTAGAACCCAACTTCTGGAATGATCTTCCTCTCACTCACCCAACCATAAAATTGGTTTTGGTTGAATGCGGAGAGGAACTTGTAGTCATTGAAGGAGCTTGAGGACCCAGAGGTTGGTTCCTTGACTTTTCTTTTCTTTGAGGCTGAACTTTTTGGTGGTGCCATGAGTTTGAGAGAGTGTGTTTGAAAGTGAAATGGAGTTGCAAGAAAGAACAAGCAAAACAAGGTTTTGCTCCAACACCAAACTTAGGACTTGATTGTCCCAATCAAGAAGAAAAAGAAAGAAAGAAAGTAGGGAAAGAGATGGTAAATGATGAAAAGAGGAAGGAAGGTGAGGGTCGTATGCTCTTCGTGTGTGATTGGGGTTGTTTGAAGTGGAATAGGAGATGGTGAAGTGAGGTTTTTATAATGGGTGAATGTTGTGGTGGGAAGGGTGGGAAATGAAAAGGGTAAATGTTTTTCCACTTGGGGAGTGGCGCCTAGCATGGGAAGAGGCGCCAACTCTTTTCTCACTGTGTCTTCTACGTGTGTTGAGTTCCAAAGTGTAAGTACACTTTTACTTCCTTGCTTTGTGAGTTGTTTACCATGTGGGCACCATCTTCTCTCCTAAAATGAAACTGACCCCATTAGTAATGACAAAAGAACCCTTTCACATTCCTTCTCATCAAGAATGAATTGGATTGCAACTGATGGGTGTCCCTTGGAACACCAAACTTAATTCTTTGGCATCTCAATAAATTGGTTTTATCATTGTGTATTTAATGTGTTCATAAGAGTGGAATAACATAAATCTTTTCATTCTCTTTTGATTCCAATTCCTCTGAACTCATTAAACCATATTCATGTTTTTACCCAAAGCATTAAGTGCTTTCAAATTGGGTGACTTGGGCTGCTAGATGATTCTTGGTGGTGGCCACACCAAACTTAATCTTTGGACTTACTCTTCAAATCAAGATATAAATTGTCTGTAAGCCTAGATTAAGTTAGTGAGAGGCCACACCAAACTTAGCACTTTAGCTAGTCCTCAGCCCAATCACTCATCATGATCAATGCCTTCATCAAGCTGCAATTCCGGAATAGAAAAAAAAAAGTAAAGAAAATCTAGCTACCAAAGCTAAAATCAAACATTCTAATATGCAATTGTAAACGAATCCTAATATGGTAATGTAAGATAAATGAGAGACTGAAAATTAAACTACCTAATGCAACAAATTTTTAAACTACTTCTTAGAAAAGTAACTAAATCAAAAAGGATAAAGTGTTGGGGTGCCTCCCAACTAGCGCTTCTTTATTGTCATTAGCTTGACATTCCTTCATCTTCAGCTGAGCTTGTAGCTCACTTCCTGCTCCTCTAAGGAGCCTCCCAAGTAGTGTTTGAGTCTATGGCCATTGACAGTAAAAGTTCTCTGAGTCTTGTTGGTGCACGAAATTGTGATCATCAATGGCACCAACAACATGGTACGCACAATTGTAATCTCAAGTCTTTGTCACAACTCCGCCAACTAACCAGCAAGTGCACTGGGTCGTCTAAGTAATAAACCTTACGTCAGTAAGGGTCGATCCCACGGAGACTGTCGGCTTTAAGCAAGCTATGGTCACCTTGTAAATCTCAGTCAGGCGGATTCAAATGGTTATGGAGAATTGATAATTAAAATCTGAATAAAACATAAAATAAGATAGAGATACTTATGTAATTCATTGGTAGGAATTTCAGATAAGAGTATGAAGATGCTTTGTTCCTTCTGAACCTCTGCTTTCCTATTGCCTTCTTCCAATCATTCATACTCCTTTCCATGGCAAGCTTTATGTTGGGCATCACTGTTGTCAATGGCTACTTCCCATCCTCTCAGTGAAAATGTTCCAAATGCGCTATCACCGCACGGCTAATCATTTGTCGGTTCTCGATCATGTTGGAATAGGATCCATTGATCCTTTTGCGTCTGTCACTATGCCCAACACTCGCGAGTTTGAAGCTACTTTATGAGTCTTGGCCGTGACCCAAAGCATTTGTTTCTAGTATTACCACCAGATACATAAATGCCACAGACACAAAACTGGGTAAACCTTTCTAGATTGTGACTCAGCTTTGCTAGAGTCCCCAATTAGAGGTGTCCAGAGCTCTTAAGCACACTCTTTTTGCTTTTGGACCACGACTTTAACCGCTCAGTCTCATGTTTTCACTTGACACCTTCACGCTACAAGCACATGGTTAGGGACAGCTTGGTTTAGCTGCTTAGGCCAGGATTTTATTCCTGTGGGCCCTCCTATCCACTGATGCTCAAAGCCTTGGATCCTTTTTATTTTACCCTTGCCTTTTGGTTTAAAGGGCTATTGGCTTTTTCTGCTTGCTTTTTCTTTTTCTTTTTTTTCTCTTTTTTTTCACATTTTTTCGCACATTTTTTCTGCTTGCAAGCTTTTCACTGCTTTTTCTTGCTTCAAGAGTCATTTTTATGATTTTTCAGATCATCAATAACATTTTTCCTTTTTCATTATTCTTTCAAGAGCCAACATTTTTAACATTAATAAACAATATAAAAAATATGCACTATTCAAGCATTCATTCAGAAGAACAAAAGTATTGCCACTACATCAAAATAATTAAACTATTTTAAAATTCAAAATTCATGTACTTCTTTTTCTTTTTGCAATTAAAAACATTTTTCTTTTAAGAGAGGTGATGGATTCATAGGGCATTCATAGCTTTAAGACATAGACACTAAGATACTAATGATCATGTAATAAAGATACAAACATAGATAAACATAAAGCATAAAAATTCGAAAAACAGAAAATAAAGAACAAGAAAATTAAAGAACAGGTCCACCTTAGTGATGGCGGCTTGTTCTTCCTCTTGAAGATCTTATTGAGTGCTTGAGCTCCTCAATGTCTCTTCCTTGCCTTTGTTGCTCTTCTCTCATGATTCTTTGATCTTCTCTAATTTCATGAAGGAGGATAGAATGCTCTTGGTGCTCCACCCTTAGTTTTCCTATATTGGAACTTAATTCTCCTAGGGAGGTGTTAATTTGATCCCAATAGTTTTGTGGAGGAAAATGCATCCCTTGAGGTATCTCAGGAATTTCATGATGAGGAATTCCTCATGCTCTTGTCCATGATTGGGATCTCTTGTTTGCTCTATCCTTTTCTTAGTGATGGGCTTGTCCTCATTAATGAGGATGTCTTCCTCTATGTCAATTCCAGCTGAATTGCAGAGGTGACAAATGAGATGAGGGAAGGCTAACCTTGCCAAAGTAGAAGACTTGTCCGCCACCTTGTAAAGTTCTAGAGATATAACCTCATGAACTTCTACTTCCTCTCCAATCATGATGCTATGGATCATGATAACCCGGTCTATAGTAACTTCAGAGCGGTTGCTAGTGGGAATGATTGAGCGTTTGATGAACTCCAACCATCCCCTAGCCAGTGGCTTGAGGTCATGCCTTCTTAGTTGAACCAGCTTCCCTCTTGAATCTCTCTTCTATTGAGCTCCCTCTTCACAAATGTCTATGAGTACTTGGTCCAACCTTTGATCAAAGTTTACCCTTCTAGTGTAGGGGTGTGCATCTCCTTGCATCATTGGCAAGTTGAATGCCAACCTTACATTTTTCGGACTGAAATCTAGGTATTTCCCCCGAACCATTGTAAGCCAATTCTTTGGATCTGGGTTCACGCTTTGATCATGGTTCTTGGTGATCCATGCATTGGCATAGAACTCTTGAACCATTAAGATTCTGACTTGTTGAATGGGGTTGGTGAGAACTTCCCAATCTCTTCTTCGGATCTCATATCGGATCTCTGGATATTCACCCTTTTTTAGCTTGAAAGGGACCTCGGGAATCACTTTTTTCTTGGCCACAACTTCATAGAAGTGGTCTTGATGCACCCTTGAGATGAATCTCTCCATCTCCCATGACTCAGAGCTGGAAGCTTTTGCCTTCCCTTTTCTCTTTCTAGAGGTTTCTCCAGCCTTTGGCGCCATAAATAGTTATGAAAAAACAAAAAGTAACACTTTTACCACACCAAACTTAGAAGGTTTACTTGTCCTCGAGCAAAAGAATAAGGAAGAGAGTAGAGGAAGAAGAAATAGAGGAGATGGGGGGTTAGTATTTTGGCCAAGGGGGAGAAGTAGTGTTTAAGATGTGTGAAAATGAAGGGGTGAAGATGGGTTTATATAGGAGTGGAGAGAGGGTAAGGTTCGGCCATGTATGGGTGGGTTTGGGAGGGAAAGCGGTTTGAATTTGAATGGTGAGGTAGGTGGGGTTTATGACGGATGGATGTGGATTGGTGAAGGGTATTTGGGGAAGAGTATTATGAAAAGGTGTGAAGAAGAGAGAGAGTGAGTTGAGGTTGGTGGGGATCCTGTGGGATCCACAGATCCTGAGGTGTCAAGGATTTCTCATCCTTGCACCAATTAGGCATGCAAAACACCCTCTGTTGCCAATCCTCGCGTTAAACGCCAGGTTGCTACCTATTTCTGGTGTTTAACACCAGCTTCTTGCCCTTTTCAGGCGTTAAACGCCAGTCTGGTGCCCATTTCTGGCGTTAAACGACCAGAATGGTGCCAGACTGGGCGTTTAACGCCCATTCTGCTGCCTTTACTGGCGTTTAAACGCCAGTAGGCTTCTCCTCCAGGGTGTGCTATTTTTCATTCTATTTTTTTTAGTTTGTTTTTGCTTTTTCAATTGTTTTTGTGACTTCACATGATCATCAACCTACAGAAAACATAAAATAACAATGGAAAATAAAAATTTAACATAGCTAAGTATAATTGGGTTACCTCCCAACAAGCGCTTCTTTAATGTCAGTAGCTTGACAGTGGGCTCTCATGGAGCCTCACAGATACTCAGAGCATGATGATGGCCTCTTAACACCAAACTTAGAGTTTGGTTGTGGCCTTCCAACACCAAACTTAGAGTTTGAATGTGGGGATTTTGTTTGAATCTGCATTGAGAGAAGCTTTCTATGCTTCCTCTCCATGGTTACAGAGGGAGATCCTTGAGCTTTAAACACAAGGGAGTCCTCATTCACTTGAAGGACCAATTCTCCTCTGTCAACATCAATCATAGCTTTTGCTGTGGCTAGGAAAGGTCTGCCAAGGATGATGGATTCATCCATACACTTCCCAGTGTCTAGGATTATGAAATCAGCAGCCACGTACCAAGACATCCTTTACAAGTCCATAAGCCTGTTTTCTTGAATCGTCTGCCATCTCTAGTGAGATTCTTGCAGCTTGTACCTCAAGGATTCCTAGCTTCTCCATTACAGAGAGAGGCATGAGGTTTATGCTTGACCCTAGGTCACACGGAGCCTTCTCAAAGGTCATGATGCCTATGGTATAAGGTATTGAGAACTTTCCAAGATCTTGTCTCTTCAGAGGTAATTTCTGCCTAGTCAAGTCATCCAATTCTTTGGTGAGCAAGGGGGGTTCCTCCTCCCAAGTCTCATTACCAAATAGCTTGGCATTTAGCTTCATGATTGCTCCAAGGTACTTAGCAACTTGTTCTTCAGTAACATCTTCATCCTCTTCAGAGGAAGAATACTCATCAGAGCTCATGAATGGCAAAAGTAAATTCAATAGAATCTCTATGGTCTCAGTGTGAGCCTCAGATTCCCATGGTTCCTCATTAGGAAACTCCTTGGAGGCCAGTGGACGTCCATTGAGGTCTTCCTTAGTGGAAATCACTGCCTCTTCCTCCTCTCCAGGTTCGGCCGTGTGGGTAATATTGATGGCCTTGCACTCTCTTTTTGGATTCTCTTCTGTATTACTTAGGAGAGTACTAGGAGGGAGTTCAGTAATTTTCTTACTCAGCTGACCCACTTGTGCCTCCAAATTTCTAATGGAGGATCTTATTTCAGTCATAAAACTTTGAGTGGTTTTAATTAGATCAAAGACTACAGTTGCTAAGTCAGAGTGGATCTGCTTAGAATTCTCTGTCTGTTGCTGAGAAGATGATGGAAAAGGCTTGCTATTGCTAAACCTATTTCTTCCACCATTATTGTTGTTGAAGCCTTGTTGAGGCCTCTGTTGATCCTTCCATGAGAGGTTTGGATGATTTCTCCATGAAGGATTATAAGTGTTTTCATAGGGTTCTCCCATGTAATTCACCTCTTCCATTGCTGGGTTCTCAGGATCATAAGCTTCTTCTTCAGATGAAGCTTCTTTGGTACTGCCTGTTGCTACTTGCATTCCAGACAGACTTTGAGAAATCATATTGACTTGTTTAGTCAATATTTTATTCTGAGCCAATATGGCATTCAGTGTATCAATCTCAGGAACTCCTTTCTTCTGATTGGTCCCATTATTCACAGGATTCCTTTCAGAAGTATACATGAATTGGTTATTTTCAACCATTTCAATGAGTTCCTAAGCTTCTACAGGCGTCTTCTTCAGATGAAGAGATCCTCCAGCAGAGCTGTCCAATGACATCTTGGACAGTTCCGATAGACCATCATAGAAAATACCTATGATGCTCCATTCTGAAAGCATGTTAGAAGGACACCTTTTGATCTATTGCTTGTATCTTTCCCAGGCTTCATAGAGGGATTCACCTTCCTTCTGTCTGAAGGTTTGGACTTCCACTCTAAGCTTGCTCAATTTTTGAGGTGGAAAGAATTTTGCCAAGAAGGCATTGACTAGATTTTCCCAAGAGTTCAGGCCTTCTTTAGGTTGTGAATCCAACCATGTTCTAGCTCTGTCTCTTACAGCAAAGGGAAAAAGCATAAGCTTGTAGACCTCGGGATCAACCCCATTGGTCTTGACAGTGTCACAGATTTGCAAGAATTCAGCTAAGAACTGATGAGGATCTTCCAATGGAAGTCCATAAAACTTGCAATTCTGTTGCATCAGAGAAACTAATTGAGGCTTAAGCTCAAAGTTGTTTGCTCCAATGGCAGGGATTGAGATGCTTCTCCCACAGAAGTCAGGATTAGGTGCAGTAAAGTCACCAAGCACCTTCCTTGCATTGTTGGCATTGTTGTTATTTTCGGCTGTCATGACTTCTTCTTATTTGAAAAGTTCTGTTAGGTCCTCTATAGAGAGTTGTACTTTAGCTTCTCTTAGCTTTCTCTTCAAGGTCCTTTCAGGTTCAGGATCAGCTTCAACAAGAATACCTTTGTCCTTGCTCTTGCTCATATGAAAGGAGAGGAGAAGAAAATTTGGAATCCTCTATGTTACAGTATAGAGATTCCTTGAGGTGTCAGAGGTAAAGAAGAATAGAAGGAGAAGGTAGAGAAGAAGGAATTCGAACTTATGAAGAGGGATAGAGTTTGAATTGTACATTGAGGAAGAGTGTTAGTCCATAAATAGAAGGATGTGAGAAGAGGGGAAGAATTTTCAAAAATAAAGTAAAAAGATTTTAAAATAATTAAGAGACATTTTGAAAATTTGATAAATAATTTTCGAAAACTAAGATTGGGGAAGAAATTAAGTGATTTTAAAAAAAAAAGATTTTGAAATTAAAAAAAAAATATATGATTGAAACTTAATTTTGAAAAAGATGTGATTGAAAAGACATGATTGAGAAGATATGATTGAGAATCAAATTTAAAAGAAGAAAGTTTTTAAAATTAAAGTTGATTACTTGACCAACAAGAAATTAAAAGATATGATTCTAGAATTAAAACTTTTGATCCTTTCTTATTAGGCAAGTAACAACTTGAAAATTTTGAATTAAATCACTAATTGTAGCAAGGATTTTTGAAAATAGTAATAAATAAAAAAAATTGAAAAGAAATTGATTTTGAAAAGATATGATTGAAAAGATATGATTTGAAAAAAAATTTGATTTTAAAAAATTCTGAAAATTTGAAAAAGATTTGAATTAAAAACAAAATCTTCCCTCTAGTGTCCTCCTGGCGTAAACGCCCAAAATGGTATCCATTCTGGCGTTTAACGCCCAAAATGCTATCTTTTTGGGCGTTTAACACCCTGGCTGGCGTTTAAACGCCAGTTTTCCTTCTTCACTGGGCGTTTTGAACGCCTAGCTTTTTCTGTGTAATTCCTCTGCCGAATGTTATGAATCTTCAATTCTCTGTGTTACTGACTTGAAAAGATACAATTTTAAAAATTTTTGAATTTTAATGATGAGAAATAATAATAAAAAAATGCAGTTGAGATCAAATAAACAATGCATGCAAGACACCAAACTCAGAAGTTTGTATACTAAGGACTATAATAATTTAAAAATGCATGTAAGAAACAACAAAAGACACAAAATAAGAGAAATTAAAGATCAGAGCACTGAAATCATCAAGAACAACTTGAAGATCAATAAAGAACATAATGCATATATTCGAAAAAATGCAAGAAGAATAAAGACATGCAATTGACACCAAACTTAAAATTAGACACTAGACTCAAACAAGAAACATAAAATATTTTTGATTTTCAGATTTTATAAATTTTTTTGTGATTTTTCAAAAATTATATGGAAAAGAAAAATAAGGTTTTCAAAATTTTTAATAAGAATTCCAGGAATCATGCAATGTTAGTCTAAAACTCCGGTCCAGGAATTAAACATGGCTTACTAGCCAGCCAAGCTTTCAGTGAAAGCTTCTGTCCAAAACACTAGACATGGCCAATGGCCAGCCAAGCTTTAGCAGATCATTACTTTCAACAGCAAAATTGATAGAAATCAACAAGCTCTTGTGATGATAAGTTGAAACCTCGGTCCAAAAGATTAGACATGGCTTCACAGCCAGTCAGACTTCAACAAATCATCATGAAACTCTAGAATTCATTCTTAAAAACTCTGAAGAACAGAATAAAAATATTTTTCTATTTTTGAAAATACTTTTCGAAAATAAAAGTAAAATGCTTAAACATAAAATAAAATTACCTAATCTAAGCAACAAGATGAACTGTCAGTTGTCCAAATTCGAACAGTCCCCGGCAACGGCGCCAAAACCTTGGTGCACGAAATTGTGATCATCAATGGCACCAACAACTTAGTACCCACAATTGTAATCTCAACTCTTTGTCACAACTCCGCACAACTAACCGGCAAGTGCACTGGGTCGTCCAAGTAATAAACCTTACGTGAGTAAGGGTCGATCCCACGGAGACTGTCGGCTTGAAGCAAGCTATGGTCACCTTGTAAATCTCAGTCAGGCGGATTCAAATGGTTATGGAGAATTGATAATTAAAATATGAATAAAACATAAAATAAGATAGAGATACTTATGTAATTCATTGGTAGGAATTTCAGATAAGCGTATGAAGATGCTTTGTTCCTTCTGAACCTCTGCTTTCCTATTGCCTTCTTCCAATCATTCATACTCCTTTCCATGGCAAGATTTATGTTGAGCATCACCGTTGTCAATGGCTACTTCCCGTCCTCTCAGTGAAAATGTTCCAAATGCGCTGTCACCGCACGGCTAATCATCTGTCGGTTCTCGATCATGTTAGAATAGGATCCATTGATCCTTTTGCGTCTGTCACTACGCCCAACACTCGTGAGTTTGAAGCTCGTCACAGTCATCCCTTCCCAGATCCTACTCAAAATACCACAGACAAGGTTTAGACTTTCCGGATCTCAGGAATGGCCACCAATAATTCTAGCCTATACCACGAGGGTTCTAATCTTAGATTAGAAACCCAAGAGATACACATTCAAGCTTGATTGCATGTAGAATGGAAGTGGTTGTCAGGCACACGTTCATAGGTGAGAACGAGTGTATATCTTAGAGAAGAAGTAGGCGTGAATTGAATAGAAAAACAGTAGTACTTTGCATTAATTCATGAAGAACAGCAGAGCTCCACACCTTAATCTATGTTGTGTAGAAACTCCACCGTTGAAAATACATAAGAACAAGAGAGTCTAAGCATGGATGAATGGCCAGCCTCCCAAAGATGAAAAGTATATAAAAGTATGATCAAGTGTGTAAAAGGTCTCCAAATACAATAGTAAAAGGTCCTATTTATAGAAAACTAGTAACCCAGAGTTTACAGAAATGAGTAAAGGATGCAGAATCCACTTCCGGGCCCACTTGGTGTGTGCTTGGCCTGACCGTTGAAGCTTTCATGTGTAGAGGCTTTTCTTGGAGTTAAACGCCAGCTTTTGTGCCAGTTTGGGCGTTTAACTCCAGCTTTTATGCCAGTTCTGGCGTTTCGACGCCAAAAATTCTATGCTGACTTGGAACGCCAGTTTGGGCCATCAAATCTCGGGCAAAGTATGGACTATTAATATTGCTAGAAAGCCCAGGATGTCTAATTTCCAATGCAATTGAGAGTGTGCCAATTGGGCTTCTGTAGCTCCAGAAAATCCACTTCGAGTGCAGGGAGGTCAGAATCCAACAGCATCTGCAGTCCTTTTTCAGCCTCTGAATCAGATTTTTGCTCAGGTCCCTCAATTTCAGCCAGAAAATACCTGAAATCACAGAAAAACACACAAACTCATAGTAAAGTCCAGATATGTGATTTTTATTTAAAAAATAATAAAAACATAATAAAAACTAACTAAAATATACTAAAAACATACTAAAAACAATGCCAAAAAGCGTATAAATTATCTGCTCATCACTTGTCCTCCATGAGCTCCACATGACCATATGGAAACACCTTGAGTATGGTGAAAGGTCCTGACCATCTAGACTTCAGTTTTCCATGGAAGAACTTGAGTATTGAGTTGTAGAGTAACACTTTCTGTCCTTCAGTGAACTCCCTTCTTGCTATCTTTTGGTCATGCCACCTTTTTGTGTTCTTTTTGTAGATTTTTGCACTCTCATATGCTTGATTCTTAAGCTCCTCCAGCTCATTGAGTTGCATTAAACTCTTTTCTCCAGCAGCTTGCTCATCATAGTTTAACATCTTTAGAGCTAATAAGATATGATCTAAACTTGTCAAAAGCAAAAACTATGGCTAAAAGCTCTTTCTCCGTGGTGGTATAGTTCCTTTGATTATTATTGAGAACCTTGCTAGCATAGTAAACAACATGTACTAGCTTGTCTTTCCTCTGTCCTAGAACAGCACCAACGGCAAAATCAGATGCATCACACATTAGTTCAAAGGGAAGATCCCAGCTTGGTGGTGCTATAATAGGTGCATGATTTCATGTTTCCTTTCCCAAGGTTCCCATGAAACCCAATGGTATTCAATCTCTTTCCCAAGATAATTGAATACTAAGCATTAAGAACGAAATTCCTTCAAGCAAATCAAAGAGAAGATGAAGAGAAGAAGGATTTCACTATCATTCATCCATCAAGTACAACAGAGCTCCCTCTCTCAATGAGAGGGAAGTTAGCTACTCATAGCTCAAAAAGTACTCAAAAGTGAAGTGTAAAAGTGGATCTAAAACTGACTGCTTAACCCCCTTCTTCAGTACTCCTTGGGGGTATTTATACTGTAACAACCCTGATTTTCGAGTATGCGAGATCTTTTTCGAAGGCACGGATTTCGCCAGAAGATCAGTAAAGGGAACACCTCTTCTATATCAACAAGTATCTCAATCCTCATTGTCATTATGTCATCCTTAAGCTAGAACCTTTTCCGAGGCAAGCTCGATAACGCGGTCACGAAGAACCTAGTTTTTGAACCGTATCGGTTGGCAGTTTTGATTCTGATTTTCGTAAATAGTCTCTGTTTGATGAACCGGACTCGATTCATGAGAGGAGAGAGATAATAGTATAATATTATCATTATATTAGTATTAGAAAATGCTTGAATGATATTATAAGGTTACCTGGTCTGTTTTAGTTAAAAACAGGAAATCGGTTTAACTGGTGCAGCTTAGCACTGGCACTCTCTGATGACTTTAGCAATGCTAAGGCCTCATCATACATGTTCTATTCTCATAATAAATATGTTACTAGTGTCATTTATGCTAGTAGCTCAGAAAATAATTTTTAGATATGTTTTTACGATTGTTCCGATACATCTAGTTTTAGTAGTTGTACACCAGAGATATTTTAATATTATTTTAATCTACCTCCAAGCCAACCAATCACAACTCACCCTACACCCCCAAGACCTCCAAGGCTGTCTCATTTCATCATTTTGGCCGAAAATAACAAGAGAGAAAAGAGAGAAACTTTCATGAACACTTAATCTTCAAAGCTTGATTTCTTCTGAACTAAAACTCAAATCAAAACTCCGATTTCACCAAAATGATCCTTTCTTCTTCCTCTACATAACCATGTGACTTATCAAGGCTGGAAATAAGGTGAGATGGTTGTCTCCCTCCCTCTACAATTCGGTTTTCAAGGAAACATGCTTAAACAAGAATTTTCTTGATGTTCTTCCTTAGATCTCTTGCTTAGCTTGACTTGTGGGCCAAAGATCTTTGATTTCCTGAACGTTTAAGGTGAGGATAATTTTCCTAAGATGCTGCTGAAGTTCGTTTAGTTGATGGTTTAAAGTTTTAAAGTTGTTCTTGATGTGTTTTAGGAGGAAAAAGTGCTTTAAGAACACTTCAAAGAGTAACTGGATTTGGAGCAGCAAATCAAGGTAGGGTTTGACGAATTTAATCTTGATTGATTATGTTTGAGTTGTGTGATTATGATATGGTTTGGCTGTGCTTCAAATTGATGATTTATATGAGTGATTCTTGTTGAAATTTTGGTGAAAATTTGATGAATTTTGATGATATTCAACTTTGAAATTATGTTCTTTATGGCTACTGGAAAAATGAAACCTAGACCTTAAATTGAAGTTCAATTTTTGTTAAAATCATGTAGAAAATATGGGGTTTTAGTGGCTCGGAATTTATTTTGAATTTTGGTAAAAATCGGTTGCTGAAAAGACTGAAAAACGGGTAAAAACAGAGAAAGAATCTGAAGAATACATGTAGAACACGAAGAACACTTTGAGTGTGATGAAGAACATTGAAGAACACCTTTTAGATCTTAAAAAGGGCAAGGTTGTAATTATTTTGGTGTTTGAGGGGTTATTTGGTAATTTTTGAAAGTTATGGTGGTTAAAGTAGAAATATTAAAAGTTACTGTGGTAAAAAGTGAATTTTGAAAGTGAAAAGGTACAGGCAAGATAATTTTCAAAAATTTAATGATAAAATAATAAATAATAATAAAATATTAAATAATAATATTAATTAAAAATAATATTTTAATAAAAATAATAAAATAATACGGAAAAGACAGTTTTCTGTAAAAGCTTTAGAAAGATAACTTTAAGCGTAGAATCTCATAATTACCATCATAAAACACTTAGTGAGTGGTAAAAAATATTAGTAAGGCTAAGATAAAGGAAACATAAAAAGTTAAAGAAAAGATAAAAACTAAAGAAAAGTCTGTAAAGTTTTAATAACAGAAAATCAGACAGAGATTAGTGAACGAACTAGGGCAACACAGTTAGTCCTTGAATTGCGACTAGGGTTAGGTATTATATGAAAAGTTAGACTGTTTCGGTATAGACTTAATGAACCTATACTTGGGACAGGCTAACTATTCATACCGAAATTTACATAAGCTTTAAATATATACGTTAGGTAGAGAAACCAGAGAAGAGTAAAGAGATACAGAGAAAAAAGTAATCAGAACAGAGTAATAAGACAAAGAGAAAAGAGTAATATAATAAAGAGTTAAGCCTTGTGGCATGATATTCTATTGTATATTTATCTGCTGTTTTTCCGTTGGCCCTAGAGGTCCTGTAAGCCCAAGTTCACTTACAGTAAGTTGTTATTCCTGTAGGCCGAAGTTCACATACAGTGAATATCAATTGTGTAGCTCAGGGTGTTGCTTCTGTAGGCCGAAGTTCACCTACAGAGAGTTGTAATACCTGTAAGCCGAAGTTCACTTACAGGGGCGCTATTTCTGTAAGCCGAAGTTCACTTACAGAGGTGCTATTTCTATAGGCCGAAGTTCACCTACAGAAAGTTGTTGTGCTGTAATTAGACTATTTCTGTAAGCCGAAGTTCACTTACAGAGGTGTTATTTCTGTAGGCCGAAGTTCACCTACAGAAAGTTGTTGTGTTGTGTTTAGACTATTCTTGTAAGCCGAAGTTCACTTACGGGAGTGCTATTTCGGTAGGCCGAAGTTCACCTACAGAAAATAAGCCATATCTAGGACTAGTTCCTAGGTAATGTCGGGCTGTAGGGTGTAAACCGACACGTGAGCTCATGGCCTGCATAGGACAGACATGCATCATACTTAGTTGCGCATTTCCTCTGTTATGATTGTCGTTTGAATGTATGCTTTCTTTGTTTTCATTCTATTCTCTGTGTTTGTGTTTTGTTTTCTTGTATTCTTTTGTTTGTGTTTTACTTTTGATTTTCTCTATTTATCTGTTTCTTCTGTCTACTGCTTCTCGGTATTCTGCTATTTATCTGCTAAACAACATGGAATTAATGAACTTAACTAATAACCCCGGCCCTACTAAGAACTCCCCAGTTCTTACCCCTTCTCTCTCCCTTCCCCCTTCAGATGGAAGCATCAGTTCCCTTCCGTAATTCATTGACGATCGTACACAAAAAAGGATTCCGCTCTAGGTAGTCTTCTGAGTCTAGAGTGAACTCCGTTTCTGTTTATATGTATATACTGTGAGACCAGCCAACGTCTGCACCCCGTTCATATGCGCACTTTAGCCTAAATCCTGTGTACGAGACCCGTGTTGTGTGGCTACTTGATGAGGTACCAGAGAGATGTTATATGGCAATGTCTGATCGTGCAAAGGAGTAGTAAATGATGTTCTACCTTTTGCTGATGTTCCACCTGGCTTGATTTTTGAAGACTTAGAACGTACTTTCCCTCGCTTTAGTAGTTTAGAGGGACTAGGTGAGTATAGAGTCTAGGCTAGCCTGGGTGCCAGCTTAGGGACTTCTTGAACAGGTCAGGGCCTAGGATGTTGTATGTATATATATGTATATAGTTATTATCTAGCTATATCTAGTGGTGTTCTAACTAAAAGTCTATACTTAAATAAAAGTTGGATCATGAATGTTGTTAACTGCTTGTGATGTATTTATGTGTGGTTGTTTATAACCGTTTTATCTGTTATCAGTTGTGAATTGATTATGAACAATTTCGCCTATTAATCCAAATGTTTTCAAAAAAAAAAATACCCCGCAAATTAACTACGTTTTTAACAACGAATCAGGCTCATATGATAAAATAATAGATAATAATTACGAAGACAAATTGGTAGTGCTCAGTTTCTGGTATGATCTAAACATATTGAAAATTGGGTCGTTACATATACTACTCCTAGTAAGATAAAAGAATTACAAAAGTGAAAAAGGAAAATTACATTTTGGAGGGAAAAGAAAACACTCAATAAGCATGACTTCTTAGCTGGCGTGTGGCTGGCGCTTCTCTGGCATGTCACGTGCCCTTCATTTCCAGCTTGGCATGCCACGCCTAATCCTTCAAGTGGCACGCTCGTCCCTCTCTCAACCTTGGCGTGCCACGCCTTCGAACTCAAGTGGCACGCCATAGTGGATTTCTTGTGTTGGCGTGCCACGCCTTCGAGCTCAAGTGGCACGCCCCTTTCCTTTCTCACTTCTCTTTGCCTCTGGAAACTTGTACTAGCATGCCACACCCAAGGTCTGGCATGCCACGCCCTTGCTTTGTGCTTGGCTAGGCTTCTCTGGAAAGTTGAACTAGCGTGGCACGCCCAGGGTCAGGCGTGCCACGCCCCTTTTGTGAGTGAGTGGTTCCTCTGTTTGGCGTGCCACACCACGAACTCAAGTGGCACGCACCAATGCTTTGCTCTGAATGACACTAGCGTGCCATGCCTGGTTGCTCAAGTGGCACGCCTAAATGAAGAATAGTGAATGGCGTGCCACGCCTTTGATACCAAGTGGCACGCCCCATGTAATTGGCCTCCTTCACCTCTCTGGAAACTTAAACCAGCGTGCCATGCCTAGAGGCTGGCGTGCCACGCCCATGATCTTGTCTTGGTTCCAGTGGTTGGCGTGCCACGCCTCAGTCTTCAAGTGGCACGCCATAGTGAAATGCCAAGGTTTGCATGCCACGCCTTCGATACCAAGTGGCACGCCCAGTCCTTGCTTTTGATCCTTTGTGCATTGGCGTGCCACGCTTAGTTGCTCAAGTGGCACGCCCAGTCTTTAATTGCCTTCAACCCCCTTCTCTGGATTATTGTACCAGCGTGCCACGCCATGCTGCTCAAGTGGCACGCCCATGGATTTGTGAACTCTTCAAGCTTGAGGTGCCACCCCTGGGTTCTCAAGTGGCACGCCCAAGTGACTTCTTTGGGCTGGCGTGCCACGACTTCGATACCAAGTGGCACGCCATAGTGAAGGTTCTTCTTGGAATGGTGAGTTGGCGTGCGACGCCCCTTTGCTCAAGTGCCACGCCCAGTCTCTGGCGTGCCACGCCCACATGTATGCTTGGACTTCTTCTCTGGACTTTAGTACTGGTGTGCCACGCCCAGCTCCTGGCGTGCCTGATGAGAGAACTTTTGCGTGGTCTAGAAATTTGCGGATAAATCTTCGTTGCAAGTATAGTTTCTAAACCTTCAAAAGTCCTTTCACACAAACGTTTTGGTTGTCACAAGTAACAAACCCCTTTTTATTATTGATAACCGAGTATTTAAACCTCGGGTCTTCTCAAGGAATTGCAGGGAGGTATGTTCTTATTATTGATTATGAGTTTGTAAATTAGGGGTTTTAGAAATTAGGGAGCAGTATGTTGCATAAGAAGAATAAAATAAATAAATAACTATAAAATAAACTCTTGGCAAGGTATGAAAATAGGAAGTCCTATCCTTGTTATCCTTATCAATTGTAATGAGAATTAGATTTTTCTCCCACTTTGTTGACCTCTAACTATGAAGGTAAGTTAAGTGGATGAATTAATTTTTATTCCTCAGGTCCTAGTCTTTCCTTGGGAAAGGCTAGAGTTATTGGAACTCGAATTAATTCTTGAAGAATTCTAATTTTCAATCAACAATGAGTTTGATAACTCAAGTGTTTACAATGATTCAACCAAAGCCAAAAGGGAAGAAAGTCTACTTGAATGAAAATAACTTGGATAAACACAGAGCATTAATAAATTAAAGAGAGCAATCATAAGTCTGAAATACCTCAAATTATATTAAATAAAATATTCAAATCATAACATGGAAAAGTTCATAAATTAAATTGGGAAAATAAATAAAAATAAAGAACCTGTGATTGAGAGTCGCTCCTAAAACTAAGAGAAATCCTAAATCCTAATCCTAAGAGAGAGGAGAGAACCTCTCTCTCTAAAAACTACATCTAAATCTTAAAATTGTAAATATGAGAGTGTGATTATGAATGGATACATACCTCCAGTTTACAGCCTCTAATCTGTGTTTTCTGGGCCGAGAACTGGGTCAGAAACAACCCAGAATTCGCTGGTTGCGAATTCAACATGCTGAATTTTCGTCACTGCGACGCGTCCGCATGGAGCACGCGGTCGCGTCGCCTAGCGGTCGGGCAATTATGGGATATTATATATCAAATCGAAGCCCCGGACGTTAACTTTCCAACGCAACTGGAACTGCGTCGTTTGGACCGCTGTAGCTCAAGTTATGACTGTTTGAATGCAAAGAGGTCAGGCTGACAGCTTTGCAGTTTCTTCAACGTCTTGTACTCCTTCCACTTTTGCATGCTTCTTTTCCATCCTCCAAGCCATTCTTGCCCTATAATCTCTGAAAGAACTTAACACACATATCAAGTCATCTAATGGTAATAAGAGAGGATTAATAATAAGCAAATATAAGATCAAAGAAGCATGTTTTCAATCATAGCACAAAATCAGGAAGGAGTTGTAAAACCATGCAAATAGTATGAATAAGTGGGTAAAGAGTTAATAAAATCCACTCAATTGAGCACAAGATAAACCATAAAATAGTGGTTTATCAACCTCCCCACACTTAAACAATAGCATGTCCTCATGCTAAGCTCAAGAGAAACTATAAAGGTGAAGGAAAATGGTAGAATGTATGAAATGCAACTATATGCAGAATGTTTCTACCTACTTGGTTAAAAGTAAAATAAGTTCTCCAAGACAAATATAAATCAGATTCCACTAATTCAAATCATACAAAGTAAAGTACAAGTAAACTTGCAAGAAGAAAATAGCTCATGAAAGCAGGGAACAAGGAATTGAGCATCGAACCCTCACTGGTAGTGTATACACTCTAATCACTCAAGTGTTTTAGGTTCGATTCTCTCAATTCTCTACTAACCTTGCTTTCTAAGGCTTGCTCTTCTTCTACCAATCAACATAAATTTAATGCACAGATACACATATCAAGAGGTCTTTTAAGGGTTGTAATGGGGTTAGGGTCAAGGTAGGATTGTATTTGGCCAAGTGGACTAAAATCTGAATCCTTAATTAACTCAAACTTTTCACCTAACTTTAGACAATCCATGTAATCATAATACCACATCTAACTATCCATTAACCTTGTTTTCCACATTTTCATGCATTCTAATTTCAAGTACAGTAGATATGCATTGCTTTCACCATTTACTTTGGGGTATTTTGTCCCTTTTTACTTATTTTCTCTTTTTCTTTCTTTTTCTCTCTCTTTATATATATATATATATATATATATATATATATATATATATATATATTTTTTTTTTTTCTTTTTCTTTTTCTTTTGTTTTTCTCAATGCATATGATTAAATTATTGAATGCATGAACATGTCCTAAACATTTCTTTCACATTTTCATAAAGATATATAACACCTAATTCTCAAACCAAATGTTTCGAAACCCACTTTTCCCACACTTAAATCATAAGCACCCTCACTAGTCTAAGCTAACCAAGGATTCAAATTAAGGACATTATTGTTTTCCGCTTAGAGTTAGTGATGAGCTAAAATAAAAAATAAAAGGGGTAAAATAGGCTCAAATTGGTTTGAAAAGGATAATGAAAGGTAAGGCCATATGGGTATGTAAGCTCAGTGAAACAAAGGCCTCAATCATGTAAGTGTATGCATACATCAAATAATGGAAATATAGAATTAAGCAAGACAAAGATCACAATTTTAGAGAGAAAAATACACACTAAAACAGAATATTGGTTGATAAAATGCAACCAATTCAAATAGGTTCAAAAATCTCACAGGTTTTGTGTGTTCGAGCTCTAAACCATGTTCCAGTATAATATTTCTTCAAACAAGTGTAACATTAAATTTTATTCAAATTAGTGAAATGCTCTAAAAGATTTCTTGAAAAAGAAAATATTACTTCAACCAAGTGGTAAAATATGCACAAAATTAAACAAATATGAAATCAAACATGAAAATGCAACAATGAACAAACAAATAAAATAAAAGTTTTGGTGTTGAGTCAGGAAATAACTAACCCATGGAGATTGGTATCGACCTCCCCACACTTAAAGATTGTACCGTCCTCGGTGCATGCTGAGATGTGCAGGTGGACGGGTTGCTCCAACTGATGCTTTTCTTCAAGATTTTGCAGATGGACTTGTCTGTCTCCCCATGCAAACGTCTTCCGGTTTCCTTCCGGGTGGCCATCCTGAAAGAAGAAGGAAAAGAAAAATTAACCCAAAAATAAAGATAGAAAATAAATAAAATATGGGTGTTAATGCCAGATAATAAGGGTCTCAATTACATGGTAGCTACAACATGCAACTGAGAAAACAATAGAAGCCATGGCATGCCAGTGGTACAAAATGTACAACAATGGGAAAGAGAGTGGGGAAGGAGAGATAATATAAATTCATGTCAATGCAAAAGTAATACAGATATAAAAAATTGGCATTGATTTAAATAATATTACTCAATCAGAATTAAACAAGTCATTAAGCACCAAGAAAATATCAGAAAAGATGTAATAGTTGAATAAGAACATTTGAACACCAATGGTAAAATAATAAATTTAGAAAAAAAAATATGTAATGAATGAAAATATGCAATTAAATTAAATAAAATAGAATGAAGGTGAAAAGGAATGAGAAGTGAAAGAAATAAAGTAAGAAAGAAAGCGAAAAGAATAAGAAAAGATAGAAAATTAGAATTAGAGAAGAGAAGATAAGAAAATTGGCACTAATTTGGATAGGTTGTGCGACGCTGGCGACGCGGACGCGTGGGTGACGCGGTCGCGTGGTGCGCAATAAGTTCAGGTGACGCGGACGCGTGGGTCACGCGATCGCGTGGCCTGATTTGTGCGATTGGCGCGAGGCAGCCTCGCGTTCGCACAACTCTCTGTTCAGTTTGCTTATTGCCAAAATTTGGGGTGACGCGATCGCGTGGTTGACGCGATCGCGTGGATGGCCTTATTTCCAATATGACGCAGACGCGTGGGAGGACTTGGGCTTCTAGCACGAGTCCAGCCCTACTCCAGCACAACTTTCGGCCATACACCCTTTTGACGTCGATTTCAGGTCACACGGCCGCGTGGGTGACGCGGTCGCATAGGAGGCCAATGTTCCCACCTGACGCGGACGTGTCAGTTACGCGGTCGCATGGGGTCAAATTATGCTAAAGGCGTGCCTCCAGCCACGCTATCGTGTGACTTTCTGTTCGTCTTCTTTTCTTCTCATTGCACTGGTGACACGGACACGACAGCGACACTGCCGCGTCGCGTGTGTGTTTTTTTTTATCTGAAAAAAATGCAGAATGCAGTGTTAATATGAATGTGATGCAAAGCTCCAGGTTCAATATAATAAAATAAAATAAAACTCGAAAACAAATAAACTAAATAAAAAATAAAAAAGGAACGATTATACCATGGTGGGTTGTCTCCCACCTAGCACTTTTAGTTAAAGTCCTTAAGTTGGACATTTGGTGAGCTCCCTGTTATGATGGCTTGTGCTTGAACTCATCCAGGAATCTCCACCAATGTTTGTGATTCCAATGGCCTCTGGGATCCCAAACTAGGCGCAGAAAGCCTTCGAGTAAGTTAAAGCAAGTGACAAGGCCCCAAGAGTGTTGATTTCTAGATTGAATTCCGGGGTCCCAGACCTTGCCTTTGCACCCATCGTCTTGTTGATCATCATTTTTCCACTTGGGTGGTGAACAGTCAGAATTCTCACTGAGTCATCCAAACAGCTTCCTAGACCCATTCAGTTGAGCTTTATACCAACCTTTGCGTTTAAACTTAAAGCTTTCAACCATAATGAACTTTGCAGGACAGTTCTTACCACTGACCCTCTTTCTCTTACTCTTAATGCCACAAAGAGCTCTAAGTTGACCATCCGTCTCCAGTAGCCCATATTCAAGTGGAATTAGAAAGCTAAGGGATATGAATTTTACCCACTTGAATGTTGTGAAGGATGATGGCAACTTTTTTGAGATAGGTTTTAGTGGCCTCTGAGGCTTTTATAACCTTGTGGATGATATCGCGCTTTTGTGCTTGACTTGGTATCTCTTTTGGATTGCTTTGTACTTTGTATCTTGAATCCTTTGTGGTTGTGACTAGGTAGGTCTAACTTGATTTTTGGTTCGTTCTTGCTCCGGCTTGTATTTCTGACGATTTGTAACCGATTTCTTCAAGTTAGTCCTCCGAGTTGTTTTCGCAGTCCTTTTCTAAGTTATTTTTGTAATCCCTTTCCTGGATCTTTGTCAGGTCTCTTTCAGGGATTGCTTCGATAACTTTCCAGTTGTAGGAGTCCGACTTGGTCATATCGGTCTCCTTTAAGTTATTTTTGTAATCCTCTTTCTTGGATCTTTGTCCGATCTCTTTCAGGGATTACTTTTATAACTTTTTAGTTGTAGGAGTCCGACTTGGTTATATCGGTCTCCTTTAAGTTATTTGTAGTCCTCTTTCTTGGATCTTTGTCAGATCTCTTTCAAGGACTATGTTAATAACTTTTAAGTAGTAGGAGTCCGACTTGGTTATATCGGTCTCCTTTAAGTTATTTGTAGTCCTCTTTCTTGGATCTTTGTCAGATCTCTTTCAGGGACTACATTGATAACTTTTAAGTAGTAGGAGTCTGACTTGGTTATATCGGTCTCCTTTAAGTTATTTGTAGTCCTCTTTCTTGGATCTTTGTCAGATCTCTTTCAGGGACTACATTGATAACTTTTAAGTTGTAGGAGTCCGACTTGGTTATATCGGTCTCCTTTAAGTTATTTGTAGTCCTCTTTCTTGGATCTTTGTCAGATCTCTTTCAGGGACTACGTTGATAACTTTTAAGTAGTAGGAGTCCGACTTGGTTATATCGGTCTCCTTTAAGTTATTTGTAGTCCTCTTTCTTGGATCTTTGTCAGATCTCTTTCAGGGACTATGTTGATAACTTTTAATTTTGGGCTGACTTTGTCATGTCGAGCCCTTCTAAGTTAAAGTAATCCTCTTTAATAGGGTTGGCTAGACCTCTTTCCAGGGTTTACTTATAACTTGGGTTGACTTGGTCCGACTTCTCAATGTCGGCCAGTCTTTAAGTTATTATTTTAGCATTCCGTAAGACCTCGTCAGGTTCTTTTTTGGATCACTTTCGATAACTTCTTACATTATTCTGTGTTCATCTTTGCCGATCTATAGAAAGTGGTTGTCATTTCTGGATCATCCTTTGGGTGAATCGCGTTTTCACCTTTATCGGACAGTTGTCTTTATCGTGATCGTGCAGTGAAATTATTTTTCACTTTCTGCCGATCTGTTGCTTTATAATCGGACGATGAATACTTCAGATTAATGCGTCTTGAAATCTTTGTAGAATATCTAAAATATATTTTATTTAAAGGAAGAGTGCAAGTATATACATATGAGATTGTCTGAGTCTCAACTTGGTGCCTCATTAAAAAACCTTTTCAGGAAAAAGAGTGCATCCAATGATGAGATCTTTTATCTTTTCTAACTGTAGTACCTTCTGAGGTTGCAGGCATGCCATGACCTAGGAAGCTCTCGTCCATCGAGTTCAGACAGTCTGTAGTAGCCCTTTCCAAGTACTTCTACAATTCGGTAAGGCCCTTTCCAGTTCGCTGCCAGCTTTCCCTCTCCTGGTCGAGTTGTTCCGATATCATTTCGGATTAGTATGAGATCATTTTCTGTGAAATTTCTCGACACTACCTTTTGATTATATCTGGAAGCCATTCGGCGTTTAAGAGCTTCTTCCCTGATTCGAGCTCTTTCTTGGATTTTGGGTAGCAAGTCGAGCTCTTCTCTCTGAAGTTGGAAGTTTGCGTCCTCATTATAGTGAACTACTCTGGGCGACCCTTCCTCAATCTCTATTGGAATCATCTCCTCCGTTCCGTATGCTAATCGGAAGAGGGATTCCTTCGTGGTGGAATGTGGCGTTGTTCGATATGCCCACAGGACCTGTGGGAGCTCTTCTGCCCAGGCTCCCTTTGCATCTTGTAATCTCCGTTTTAATCCAGCCAATATGACTTTATTGGCAGCTTCGGCCTGCCCATTGGCTTGTGGATGATCGACGGAGGTGTACTGGTGCTTTATACTCAAGTCGGCTACTAGTTTTCCGAAGCCTGCATCTGTGAATTGGGTGCCATTGTCTGTGGTTATTGAATATGGAACCCCGAACCTTGTGACAATGTTTCGATATAAGAACTTCCGGCTTCTTTGAGCGGTGGCATTGGCTAGGGGCTCTGCCTCGATCCACTTTGTAAAGTAATCTACTCCCACTATGAGAAATTTAACTTGTCCTGATCCTTGTGGGAAGGGGCCGAGAAGATCGAGTCCCCATTTTGCAAACGGCCAAGGCGAAGTCATGCTGATGAGCTCTTCTGGTGGGGCGATGTGAAAGTTGGCATGTTTTTGACATGGTGGACATGTCTTTACAAATTCTGTGGCTTCTTTCTGTAGAGTTGGCCAATAAAATCCTGCCCGAAGTACTTTTTTGGCCAGAGCTCGTGCTCCGAGATGATTGCCACAGATGCCGCCGTGTATTTCTTCTAGCACTTCCCTTGTGTTGGAGGTCGGCACGCATTTTAGTAAAGGTATTGAGATTCCTCTTTTGTACAGGATGTTGTTTATGATGGTGTAGTACTGTGCCTCCCTTGTTAACTTCTTTGCCTCCTTTTCTTCTGCGGGGAGTGTTCCTTCTTTGAGGTATTTGATTATGGGGGTCATCCATCCTTGGTCCTGACTTGTTATGGCCAGGACTTTTTCCTCTTCCGAGATTGACGGGTTTTGCAATATTTCCTGGATGAGGCTTCTATTGTTGCCCCCTGGTTTGGTGCTGGCTAGTTTTGAGAGTGCATCAGCTCGGGCATTTTGTTCGCAGGGTATGTGGCAGATCTTATATTCCCCGATTTGTCCGAGTAGTTCCTTGGTTTTATCCAAATATTTTTTTATGGTGGGGTCTTTGGCTTGGTAGCTCCCTGTTATTTGTGATGTGACCACTTGTGAATCGCTGTAAATGTTGAGTTTTTGAGCTCCGACCTCTTTAGCCAGCTTCAAACCAGCTAATAATGCTTCATATTCCGCTTGGTTATTGGAGGCCGGGAACCCGAACTTAAGGGAGAGCTCAACTTGGGTTCCTTGGTTGCTTTCTATTATCACGCCTGTGCCGCTTCCAGTTTAATTTGAGGAACCGTCTACGTAGAGATCCCATTTTGTGGGAGTTTCCAGGGTATCTGTGAATTCTGCGATGAAGTCGGTCAGATACTATGACTTGATGGCCGTCCGAGCTTCGTATTGGAGGTCGAATTCTGACAACTCGACTGCCCATTGTAGAATTCTGCCTGCTAAATCTGTTTTCTGCAATATTCCTTTTATGGGCTGGTTAGTTCTAACCTTAATGGTGTGAGCCTGGAAGTACGGGCGGAGTCGTCGAGATGTTCGGATGAGAGTATAGGCAAATTTTTCTATTTTCTGGTAGTTCAGCTCGGATCCATGTAGTGCTTTACTAATGAAGTAGACGGGTTGTTGCCCATTTTCGTCTTCTCTGACTAGTACTAAAGCTATCGCCCGGCTTCCTACTGCGATATATAATATGAGTGGTTCTCCTTCTCGTGGTTGAGATAGGATAGGTGGCCGTCCTAAGAACTCTTTGAAGTCTCGGAAAGCTTGCTCACATTCTGTCGTCCATTCGAACTGTTTTCCCTTTCTTAAAGTAGCATAGAAAGGGAGAGATCTTATCGCAGCTCCTACTAAGAATTGGGATAGGGCGGCCAGTCTCCCGTTGAGTTGTTGTACTTCTTTGACACAGGTTGGGCTTTTCATGTTGAGTATAGCTTGACATTTGTCTGGATTTGCTTCAATTCCCCTTTGTGTGAGCATGAAGCCTAAGAATTTGCCTGCTTCAACTGCGAAGGTGCATTTCGCGAGGTTGAGTCGCATGTTATGCTTCCTTATAGTGTCAAACACTTGAGCCAGGTCAGATAATAGTGTATCTTCGCTTTGTGTTTTTATCAACATGTCGTCCACATGACTTCCATGATTTTTCCGATGTGATCCGAGAAGACTTTATTCATTAGCCTTTGATAGGTAGCTCCCGCGTTCTTGAGACCGAAAGGCATCACGATGTAGCAGTAGTTCGCCTTTGGTGTAAAGAACGAGGTCTTTTCTTGATCTGGTGGATACATGGGAATTTGGTTGTATCCCGAATAGGCGTCCATAAACGAGAGGTATCTATATCCAGAGGAAGCGTCTACCAGAACGTCAATACTTGGTAGTGGGTATGGATCTTTTGGGCAGGCTTTGTTGAGATTGGTGTAACCGGTACACATGCGCCACTTCCCGTTTGATTTTTTCACCAAGACGACATTGGCTAGCCATAGTGGGTACTTGACTTCTCTTATGAATCCTGCCTCCAGTAACGTTTGTACTTGTTCTTCCACAGCTTGGGATCGTTCTGGTCTGAGTTTTCTTCGCTTCTGCTGCACCGGCCGAGATCCTGGATAGACCGCCAACTTGTGGCACATTAGCTTAGGGTCTATGCCTGGCATGTCTACGGCTTTCCATGCGAAGAGATCGACATTATCTCGTAAGAATTGTATCAGTAATTCTTTTGAATCTCCTCTTAGGACCGTGCCGATATTAGTCGTTTTGTCTGAGGTGTCTCCAATCTGAACCTTCTCTACCTCACCTTCTGGGTGTGGACGGAGTTCTTCTCGACGCTGAGCTCCGCCAAGCTCAATTGTATGAAACTCTTCTCCTTTGCCTTTGAGGTTTAAGCTCTCGTTGTAACAGCGACGTGCCATCTTTTGATCTGCTTTTATCGTGGCTATCCCTTCTGTAGTTGAGATTTCATGCATAGATGCGGAGTTGAGACTATTGTGCCGAGTTGATTGAGTGTTGTCCAACCTATGAGAGCATTATAGGCTGAACTTACGTCGACCACAATGTAGTCTATTTTGAGGGTCCTAGTTTGGTTTCCTTTTTCAAAAGTAGTGTGTAGCGATACGTATCCCAATGGTTGTATCGGAGTGTCTCCTAGTCCAAACAGATTGTTCAGGTATGCTTTAAGTTCCTTTTCGTCTAAACCGAGCTTGTCGAAAGCCGTTTTGAATAAGATGTCAGCAGAACTCCCTTGGTCTACTAGTGTGCGGTGTAGATTGGTGTTTGCCAGTATAACAGTGATGACCATGGGATCGTCATGCCCCGAGATAATGCCGGATGCGTCCTCTTTAGTAAATGTTATTGCCGGGAGGTCGGGTGCTTCCTCCTTTCCCTCAACATGATATACTTCTTTGAGATATCTTTTTCGGGACGATTTGGAGATCCCACCTCCTGCGAATCCGCCGTGTATCATGTGCACGTGTCTTTCTGGTGTCCGAGGTGACCGTTCAGCTCGTCCATCATCTTTGTCTCTCCGTCTTTTTCTTTGGTCATCATCCCGGGTGGCCAGAAATTGATCTAATTTTCCTTCTCTTACCAATTATTCTATGATATTTTTCAAGTCAAAGCATTCGTTGGTAGAGTGCCCTCGAATTCGATGGTATTCGCAATATTCCTTTCGATTTCCTCCTCCCCTTTTGCCTTTGAGTGGTCGTGCTGGGGGGTTTTTTCTGTATGGCAGAGTTCTTTGTACACGTCGACCAGGGATGCTTTGAGAGGAGTGTAGTTGTGGTATTTTTTTATTTTCTCACCCTGTCGATCTTCTTTCCTTTTGGAGTCCTTGTCTTTGTCTCGGTAGGAGGTTCCAAATTTTGAGGTTTCTCCTAGCCGAGCGTTCTCTTCCATGTTGATATATTTTTCTGCTCGCTCCTGTACTTCGTCTAAGGAGGTGGGATACTTTTTTAATATAGATTGGCTGAAAGGTCCCTCTCGTAAGCCATTAATGATGGCAGCCTCTGTTGGTAAACTTTGTATGTCCATGCATGTTTTGTTGAATCTTTCCATGTAGTTGCGGAGGCTCTCCCGATCTCCTTGCTTGATCCCTAGTAAGCTAGGTGCGTGCTTGGCCTTATCTTTCTAGATGGAGAATCTGGCTAGGAACTTTTTGGCCAGGTCGTCGAAGTTTGAGATGGACTTCGGAGGTAAGTTGTCAAACCATCTGATCGCCGTTTTCGTAAGAGTTGTCGGAAAAGCTTTGCAGCGAACGGCATCTGAGGCGTCGGTAAGGTACATTCTGCTTCTAAAGTTGCTGAGATGATGGTTGGGATCTGTAGTGCCCTCATACAAAACCATATCCGGGAGCTTAAAATCCTTTGGGATTTTGGTCTTCATGATTTCCCTGGTGAATGGATCCTGTTCTTTGCGTGAATTTTCCTCAGGAGTGGTTCGAGGAGCTTTTGATTTGAGGTCGGCCTCTAACTGCTGTAGTTTTTCTTCTAGTTGTCGACATCGCCGTACCTCTCTTTGTAGATTCTTTCCGATCTCTCGTTGTTGCTGGGTTTCTTTCTCAAGTTGCTTTAAGCGATCTTGAAGTGCTTCCATGGCTCCTGGATTTGATGAGTTTTTGTTCCCGTTGGATTCCGGAGTATCCTTTAGCGTAGTGTCCGCGTTCTAGTGCGGTGTTCTGTTCTCCAGATCCGAGTCGTGGTCATTGTTATGGCCGTCTGCCATGGTTTTGGGATGACTTTCAGGTTCCCCGGCAACGGCGCCAATGTTCCGAGGGTTACCTGAAACTGGAGGTCGATCTCGGATGAGATCTTCGGTACTGGTCGGAGATGATGTGTCCGGCTGGCTGGTGGCGGCCGGAGCTGTTATGTCCGACTTGTTGGACTTGCTGCATTGCTGATCCTTGGCCACCGGAGGGTGGGGGGTACCTACAAGAGACTCCGATGCTTAAGTTAGCACGGGTATTAAGCAGGTTTTATGTAGAATCAGAGTATGAGTTATACCTGGGTGCTCCAGTGTATTTATAGTAGTGTGGGCTGACCTTTCTGATAAGTTAGTTATCTTATCTTATCTTATTCTATTTTGGATGAAGTCAGCTTATCTTCAAGGGAACCGCCTTTATCTCTATAGGCTGGGATTGCCTTCGGATTTGGGTCGTGTTCCTCTATTTGGGCCCTTTATTGGGCTTTCCTGTCGATATGGCCGAGTTCTTTGTAATGAAGTCGGTCCGCTTGACCTTAACAGGTCGGTCGCTGCATCGTCGACCATCCCAGGTTGGATAGCTCGACCCAGGGTATGAACAAAAACAAATATGGAGAATACATGATGAAAACTAGAAGAGCCAAGAAAGTAAAATACAGGAAGTAGTTCTATGCTATTTTCCAACTCCCAGCAACTCTTGATGACAAGTCATCTTAGCCTAGTTTCACTAGCCTTTTTCTTTTGTTTTCGATTGATTTATGCACTTTCTTGAGCCATAAGCAAGCCAATTGGGTAGATTTCTATGTTTCCTTTGATTCAATCAACCATGTATGAATTAATGCAATTTCATGAGATTTTATGCTATAATTGTCATATATTATGAAAGAATAACAAACTCATGATTTTAAGCAAAGCTTTGATGTGTTTGGTTGATTGATGATAGGTGAAAAGAGTTTTGAAGAAGGTTGAAGAAAGAAGGAATGGCCAGGAGCAAGAGAGAACAAAAAGCTTGAGCAAAAGTTTGCCTCAAACTTTAGCTCAAACTTTCAAAAGAGTTGAAAACACTCCAGAGGAAAAAAGCTTGAGCAAAAGTTTGACCTCAAACTTTAGCTCAAACTTTTGGGAGAAAAGCTTGAGCCAACGTTTGCCTCAAACTTTTTGGCAAACGTTGGCATCACAAAATCAATACCCTGGAGGAAAAAGCTTGCGCCAACGTTTGAGGTCAAACTTTTGCTCAAACGTTGGCGCCACACTTGCACACCATGGAGGAAAAAGCTTGCGCCAACGTTTGAGGTCAAACTTTTGCTCAAACGTTGGTGCCACTCTTGCACACCCTGGAGAAAAAAGCTTGCGCCAACGTTTGAGGTCAAACTTTTGCTCAAACATTGGCGCAACACACATTTACAAGGGGGCCAACGTTTGAGCAAAAGTTTGACCCCAAACTTTGGCTCAAACGTTGGTAGCAGCAAGAATGGGGCAGCTGGTATAAAAAGTTTGAGTAAAAGTTTGCCTCAAACTTTTACTCAAACTTTTACTCAAGCTTTTATGATTCACAACCCGGTTCACATTGGTTCTCTCTCCAACTCCTAGAGCAATCAACCAAGGCCTCTATCAACCCAATTCCATCAAGAACAAAGGCCCAATTCAAGGCTTGAAGACCATTTGAAGAAAGTGTATAAATAGATTAGGATTTAAGTTTTTGGGGAGCTTCCTTTTAGAATTTTCGTAACACTTATAGTAGGGAACTTACTTTACATTTTTGAATTGTTTTCTTTAGAATTCTAGAGAATTGGGGAGGAGAATTGATCTCTCTTCTTCCTAGTTCTTGTTGAGCACTCTTTACTTTTCTTGCTTGGGATCTTAGGTGGAGAATTGAAGAACTTCTGTTTCAATCTCACCTTTGGATCTTGTTTAATTTTCTGCATAATTGAATTTCCTTTTCACTTAATTGCTTCTTCTTCTATTCTCTCTGTAATTTACATTTCCCTTGCAATTGTTCTTGCTGGATCTAGGAAGGCAGTGAGATCTAGACTTGGTTATCTAGTCTCTTGGGTCCTGAGATCTACAGCTTTAAATTTTAATTTCCCTGTTTCGTTGCTACACCAAGCTGATTTCCATTTTTGTCAAGATCCGGTTCAATTGAATCCATCTTCTACATTCCTGTTTGTTGCAATTTATTGTTCCTTGTTTAATTTCTGCAAATTCACTTCCCAATTCCCTTTACCATTCAAGCCATTTACATTTCTTGCACTTTAAGATTCTGCAATTTACATTTCTTGCAATCTAAGTTTCTGCAATTTACATTACTTGTTCTTTAAGATTCAGCTTATTTACTTTCTTTGATCTTTAATTTTCTGCAATCTACCCTTCTCCCTTTTAATTTCATGCAATTTAGCTTCTGTCGAATACAAACCACTCAAAGCAATTCTTGATTCGCTTGACTAAATCAACCACTAAACTAAAATTGCTCAATCCTTCAATCCTTGTGGGATCGACCTCACTCCCGTGAGTTTTATTACTTGATACGACCCGGTGCACTTGCCGGTTAGTTTTGTGTGTTTGGAATTCGTTTTTCGTTTTCCGAAATTACGCATCAAGTTTTTGGCGCCGTTGCCGGGGATTGAAACAGATTGACAATGATTACGTGAAGTGGAGATCTAGATCAAGCACTTTTTCTTTTCTGTTTCTCTAATTTTTGACTAACACGCTAACTATTTGAAATTTTGCTTAAACTAAACTTCATTCTAGCAATAGATTGAAGAGTTACTGGTGGTGTTTCTTTTGTTGTGTTTGTATGTCAGGTACAGGGAGATCCATTCCTGTTTTATCTGAAACTGACCAGAGAACTCTTAGAAGGTTAAGAAGAGCTGAAAGAGGGAAAAATATTGTTGGAGAGGAAGAATTTGAGGAAGAATATCACGAGATGGAAGGAGATCCATCTAATCCAGGAGGAGGGGTTGACAATAACCCACAGCAGAGGAGAGTCTTGGCCTCCTATACCTTTGCAAATGCTAGACATTGTGGAAGTAGCATTCTCACCCCTAATGTCAATGCAAATAACTTTGAACTGAAGCCACAACTCATTACATTGGTCCAAAACAACTGCTCGTTTGGGGGAGGACCATTGGAGGATCCAAATCAACATCTATCTACCTTCTTAAGAATTTGTGACACTGTCAAGTCCAATGGTGTGAATCCTGAAACTTACAAGCTTCTGCTGTTCCCGTTCTCATTAAGGGACAAGGCCGCACAATGGCTTGAAACTTTTCCCCAAGGAAGCATCACTAGTTGGGATGACTTGGTGACTAAATTTCTAGCCAAATTCTATCCACCTCAAAGAGTCATCAGGCTGAAGACTGAGGTGCAAACATTCACACAATTGGATGCTGAAAATCTGTATGAAGCATGGGAGAGATACAAGGCTCTGCTGAGGAAATGTCCACCAGAAATGTTCACTGAGTGGGACAAGCTACAGAACTTCTATGAAGGACTCACTCTAAAGGCTCAAGAATCACTTGACCACTCAGCTGGAGGATCATTGCAACTGATGAAAACAACAGAAGAAGCTCAAAATCTTATTGACATGGTGGCCAACAATCAATATTTCTTTGCTCATCAAAGAAATCGCCAACCATCACAAAGGAGAGGAGTAATGGAGCTAGAAGGAGTGGACTCAATCTTGGCTCAAAACAAGATGATGCAGCAGCAAATTCAACAACAATTTGAGCAAATGGCCAAGAGGATTGATAGCCTCCAAGTTGCAGCAGTTAACACAAGCCAACCATCATCCACATGGGGGCAAAATGAAGAAACTCAAGAGGAGCAGCAGCAAGAACAAGTCCAATACATGCACAACCAAAATTCTGGACAGAATGAAGTGTATGGTGACACATACAATCCATCCTGGAATAACCACCCAAATCTCAGATGGGGAGATAATCACAACCAGAACCAACAACCATAGCAGAGGAACTCAAACCAAAACACTTCAAGAAACAACCAAAACCACAACCAGCAGCAAACTAACCAAAACCCCTACAGAAAGCCTCAAAACAACTACCCCAACCCCAACCAATACCAATCTAATAACCAATCCACCAACCAAAATACCCACCATCCACCATCCACATCTCACAACCCACCACAAGCATCACCTGAATCTCAAAGACTCACCAACTTGGAAACCTTGATAGACAAAATGTGGAAACAACAAGAAATGACAACCAAGAACCATGAAGCCTCCATGAAGAGCCTAGAGAGGCAAATTAGGCAAATCTCCAAACAGATTTCTGTTGAGAGACCTTCAAGCTCACTGCCGAGTGACACAATCCCAAATCCTAAGGAAGAATGCAAGGCAATACAATTAAGGAGTGGGAGAACATTGATGAGCAATAATGACACTACAAAGAAGCAAGTAGAGAGCAGCAAAAGACCAATAGAAGATGAAAAGCAAACAAAGGCAGATGAAGCCAAGGATCAAGTTGTGATGCCAAACAAGAGCACTGAGAAACTCAAAGAGAAGAACAACCAACCACACAATTCAAAGGAAGTGATTCAGGGACAGCAGCAAGTAGAAAAGAGCATCACTCCTCCACTGCCATATCCCCAAAGGTTCAGCAAAGAGACTAAGGACCAACATTTTCATAAGTTCCTTGAGACTTTCAAAAAGCTGGAAATCAATATTCCCTTGGCTGAAGCACTTGAGCAAATGCCTCTGTATGCCAAGTTTTTGAAGGAGCTTATCAACAAGAAAAGAAGTTGGAATGAGAAAGAGACCATACTGCTTACTGAGGAATGCAGGGCTTTGATTCAAAAAGGGCTTCCTCCTAAGCTTGAAGACCCAGGGAGCTTCTTGCTGCCTTGCACCGTTGGGAAATTAACCATCACTAAGGCAATGTGCGATCTTGGAGCAAGTATTAACTTAATTCCCTCCTCTTTGGTGAAAAAACTACACATAGAGGAAGTTAAACCGGTACAGATGTCTCTAGAGCTGGTAGATAAGTCAATGGTATACCCCAGGGGTGTAATTGAAAACCTTCTAGTCAAGGTGGACAAATTCATATACCCTGTAGATTTTGTGGTTCTAGATTCAAATGAGGATGAAAGTGACTCCATCATACTTGGGAGACCATTCTTGGCCACTACCAGGGCTATCATAGACGTAGAGCAAGAAGAATTAACTCTCAGAATGCATGATAAGAGTGTCACTCTGAAAGTATTACCAGAAGCGCAGTTCGGTGATGAGAAGAAAGACTATATGGAACTCAACAAGGAAGAATCACAGTTAAAGGAAGAAAGCAACAAGGTGATTCACAGCAACATCCCAAGGCAAAAGATTGTGCAGAAGGATGAAGAAGTTCAAGAGGATACTGGAATATTAGCCACTAAGAAGAGAGATCTCCAAAGTAAGTCTACGGCCAGAAAAGGAAGATCAACAAAAGAAAGGAAGAAACACAGAAACAAAACAAAAAGAGGTTGAAAGAACAGAAAGATTCCAACAGAAGGGCTTTCCAAAGGTGATAAAGTGCAATTGATTTATCAACAACTAGGAGCAAGCCAACAGACTGATGATTACTACACTGTCAGCAATATACTCTCATTAGAGCATGCTGAAATTGAACACCAAGGAACAAAGAGGAGGATCACAGTCAGGGGAGACAAGTTGAGGCACTACAATCATCAACCACCATAAAAGAAAGCCCCAGTGTCAAGCTAGTGATAATAAAAGAGTGCTCCATGGGAGGCAACCCATGATTTAAGATTTATGTCATTTTAAATTCAATAAGCTATGATCACCTGAGCATGAATTTTTTTCTTTTCATGGACGTACTTAATGAATGCATGCAATTTTTTTTTAAACATATGCTAAGACTTCTAGAGTTTGGTGTACCTTCAAGCACACCAAACCAGTGTTACAAACATTTTCATACTATATGCCTAGCATATGACCAAACACTAAGTTTGGTGTTTTTCTTCTCATGAAAATTAAAAATCATGCATCAATGGTCATACATTGTCTCTTTCGGAAACTTTTCAATTAAAAAGAAATCATATTCTGTGATGAAGGCATCAATTGTGATTAACTACTAGCATCTCACATTTACCCCTTAAGCAAGAGACAAGTTTGGTGTTCATCAAACCTTGATGCACTGATTAAGGGACACAATTGATCCTTCATGAAAAAAAAAAAGAGAAAAAGGAAAATTATGATGAAAACATTTCTTATAAACATTTAACCAAAAGTGACATTGGGATTTCAAGAACACTAGTTGGAGGAAGAAACATTTTTAAACTATATGACCAAACATTAAGTTTGGTGTCCCCCAAGAAAAGTCACGGTCACAATGGATATAAGGAATGAGAGTTCATATAGTTATGAATAAAGGAAGCATTCTTGCCACGGTTTGATAATGTTGATCCTTGATGTCTTGTTGTGATGACTAGGTGGTCAAAGAACACTCAATGAAAGAGACAAGACAAAGGGAGAGCATAGCATGAGGACAAAATCCCTTCACATGTCTCAAAAAGTGAATCTGCCACTCCTTGGAATGATCACGGTATAGACCATTGAAGAAGCAAGTTTTGTCTTCATTCACCCTCACATGCACACCTTTGATTCACATAGTGTCCAATTGCATCCCAGCCTTCCATTATTCATTTAAGTAACACACCACCTTCAAGCCATGCACATAATCGAATAGTTGCGTACCTCTGCACTCCAACCATTCAAACTCCATTCCCATCATCATTCTTCATCATATAAGCTCAGCCTCAATCACTTTTCTTGTCAAAATCTCCAACTTTCTTCACACTCCCTTTAACCCCAAAGAGATCAAACAACCAAGTGATCATGGCCTCTTCCTCAAGAACCAAACGAAGGAAAGGGAAAGATCCCATGATGGAGGAGAGTACACATGAATATGACCGATGGAGATTTAGATCTTGGTTCCATTAATTACAACTTCAATGGATGAATGAGAAGAAGATATATCCAGAGGTTCCTTTCATGCTACCAGATGAAGGGTGCCAAGAAATGAAGGACAAGATTAGAAAGAGGAAATGGGAAGAACTCGTCTCACCTATCACTCGAGTCAATGCAAATATCATAAGAGAGTTCTATGCCAATATCCCAAGACTTGACATGGGTGAAGCCCCAATGTACAAGAGTTATGTACGGGGGATGGAAGTAGACTTTAGCTCAGACGCCATCAAGAAAGTCTTGGGACTAAAATCAGTCCGCTTTAGTGAACCTGGATACCACCAAAGAGTAAATGGAGATCCGGATTATGATAGAATTTCTAGAGATATTTGTATGGAGAACTCAGAGTGGGAAGGAGATGCCAAGAACAAATACAAGTATCTGAGGAGACGAAACCTTACCCCGGAAGCAAAGGGATGGTATGAGCTATTGAAAAGATCAATTCTGGGCACAGTAAACACCTCAGAAGTCAACAGGAAGAGAGCTGTTATGTTGCATTGCATTATTGTGGGAGGAGAGGTGAAGGTTCATGAAATCCTTGCAAAAGACATTCAAAACTTGCAGAGAAGAATTCGGCCGGGTCTTGGTTGTACTACCCAAGCACCATTATGAGGTTGTGCACAAAAGCTAAAGTACCAATGGAGGACGAGAATCCAACATGGTTGAACCCGGGTATGCCTATAACCATTGAAAGAATGATGATGGCTACTGAAGCACATCAAGGCCGAAGACCACATGGAAGAAGGCAAAGAGAAGAACCAATGGAGGAAGAAGAATTACAAGAGGAAGAAGAACCACAAGAGGAAGAGGAACAGCAACACAGTCCATCACACAACACTCTGGACATGACTCAGATGCAGGAAGCAATTGGAAGATTATCACAACAGTACATGAGAATTCAAGAAAGGCAAGAGGAATACCATTCACTATACATGAAAAACCAACAAGAGCAGGAAGAACGAGAGCTAAGAATGATGAACAAACAAAGTGAGTTTGAGTCAAAATTCTTCGCGATGCAAGAGGAGCATGCCTTTCAATCTCACGAATCGTTTGGAAAGTTGGTACAAATGCAAGCTGAAAATCTGAGGGCTCTCAAAGAGTTCACAACCCTCCAAGATGCAAGATATGAAGTCCAAGCTGACTACAACATAAATAGTCAAATCAAACTGAACTATATTGGAGAGCATCTGCACAACATGGATCCAGCATTTCCAACTTTTGATGAATTCTTCAAAAGGAGAAGTGAGATAGAAGTAAGCAATGCTATGAAGCTTGAAGATAGAGTAGAGGAGGCGATGAATAGAGCTGGGTTCTGGCGGGATCAACAGACAACAGACATGGACACAGGGAACACCAACAACCAAGTATATGAAAGAAGAAAGAAAAAGCATGACAAATGAAAGGTGGACTTGTTCCTTGTTCATCACTACAAAGAAAAAAAAAAGCATGCATCTTATTTGTTTAAAATAGTCTTTGCATTATGTTTGTTTCCCTTAAAATAAGTAAGCTAGTCTGAATGTGTGCTTGTGTGTTTACTTTCACTTAACAAAAAGCATGCTTTGTCCCCTGCAATTTCAATTCAATAAAAGAAATATTTGAATGTGAAGAAAGATAGTTCTCTGTTAGATAGAAGTACAATAAAAGTAAGTGGTGGTATGTATGTGTGATTGTATGATAGCTCACTTTTAGTGAATAAGAGAACTAGGATGTCTCCTTCTAAGTAGAAAGTGGCCTACTGTCTATGAATCTCAATCAAATAAAAGTCCTCGGTTAAAAAGAAAAACAAACAGAGAGAAGAAAAAGCCAAAAATGGGTAATAAAATAAAAGAAAAAAAAGAAACAAAGCTAGACACCAATAGCTTGAACCTTAGAATATATGCCTGTGGTGTCTTTGTACTGGGATCTGCTTGGATTATTAAGTTCTTTGGAGTGCATCAACACTTGGTGACTTGGGTTAACTAACCCGGGATCATCAGCTGAAAGTCCACTATCAAGAGCAACCTAACTACAAGGCATTTAGTAACCCAAAGAGGTGCTGGGCATCAATGTTTTAAGAAGGAATGTGAGCCAAGTGTCTATAGTGAATAATGTGTCAAGTATAAAGAAAGAAAAGAACTTGTTACACATGACACTGAACTAAAGCTTTTAGAGAAAAAAATAATAGTCAAGGACAAAGGAATAATGAGAGGTCATAGCAGTGTGTTGCTTGATGCTTGAAGGGGGCTTTCTAGGCCTAAAAGTCAATAAGAAGTGAGTGTTTACATATCCACAGAAAACCCCATGAACTACCAATAATACTCTGCTAGCATGAACATCCTCTTCCATTTCATTCTTTCTTCTCAATAATTCTATTCTTGCTTGGGGACAAGCAAGCTCTAAGTTTGGTGTTGTGATGACAAGTCATCTTAGCCTAGTTTCACTAGCATTTTTCTTTTGTTTTCGATTGATTTATGCACTTTCTTGAGCCATAAGCAAGCCAATTGGGTAGATTTCCATGTTTCCTTTGATTCAATCAACCATGTATGAATTAATGCAATTTCATGAGATTTTATGCTATAATTGTCATATTTTATGAAAGAATAACAAACTCATGATTTTAAGCAAAGCTTTGATGTGTTTGGTTGATTGATGATAGGTGAAAAGAGTTTTGAAGAAGGTTGAAGAAAGAAGGAATGGCTAGGAGCAAGAGAGAACAAAAAGCTTGAGCAAAAGTTTGCCTGAAACTTTAGCTCTAACTTTCAAAAGAGTTGAAAACACTCCAGAGGAAAAAAGCTTGAGCAAAAGTTTGACCTCAAACTTTAGCTCAAACTTTAGGGAGAAAAGCTTGAGCCAACGTTTGCCTCAAACTTTTTGGCAAACGTTGGCATCACAAAATCAATACCCTGGAGGAAAAAGCTTGCGCCAACGTTTGAGGTCAAACTTTTGCTCAAACATTGGCGCCACACTTGCACACCCTGGAGGAAAAAGCTTGCGCCAACGTTTGAGGTCAAACTTTTGCTCAAACGTTGGCGCCACTCTTGCACACCCTGGAGAAAAAAGCTTGCGCCAACGTTTGAGGTCAAACTTTTGCTCAAACATTGGCGCAACACACATTTACAAGGGGGCCAACGTTTGAGCAAAAGTTTGACCCCAAACTTTGGCTCAAACGTTGGTAGCAGCAAGAATGGGGCAGCTGGTATAAAAAGTTTGAGTAAAAGTTTGCCTCAAACTTTTACTCAAACTTTTACTCAAGCTTTTATGATTCACAACCTGGTTCACATTGGTTCTCTCTCCAACTCCTAGAGCAATCAACCAAGGCCTCTATCAACCCAATTCCATCAAGAACAAAGGCCCAATTCAAGGCTTGAAGACCATTTGAAGAAAGTGTATAAATAGATTAGGATTTAAGTTTTTGGGGAGCTTCCTTTTAGAATTTTCGTAACACTTATAGTAGGGAACTTACTTTACATTTTTGAATTGTTTTCTTTAGAATTCTAGAGAATTGGGGAGGAGAATTGATCTCTCTTCTTCCTAGTTCTTGTTGAGCACTCTTTACTTTTCTTGCTTGGGATCTTAGGTGGAGAATTGAAGAACTTCTGTTTCAATCTCACCTTTGGATCTTGTTTAATTTTCTGCATAATTGAATTTCCTTTTCAGTTAATTGCTTCTTCTTCTATTCTCTCTACAATTTACATTTCCCTTGCAATTGTTCTTGCTGGATCTAGGAAGGCAGTGAGATCTAGACTTGGTTATCTAGTCTCTTGGGTCCTGAGATCTACAGCTTTAAATTTCAATTTCCCTGTTTCATTGCTACACCAAGCTGATCTCCATTTTTGTCAAGATCCGGTTCAATTGAATCCATCTTCTACATTCCTGTTTGTTGCAATTTATTGTTCCTTGTTTAATTTCTGCAAATCCACTTCCCAATTCCCTTTACCATTCAAGCCATTTACATTTCTTGCACTTTAAGATTCTGCAATTTACATTTCTTGCAATCTAAGTTTCTGCAATTTACATTACTTGTTCTTTAAGATTTAGCTTATTTACTTTCTTTGCTCTTTAATTTTCTGCAATCTACCCTTCTCCCTTTTAATTTCATGCAATTTAGCTTCTGTCGAATACAAACCACTCAAATCAATTCTTGATTCGCTTGACTAAATCAACCACTAAACTAAAATTGCTCAATCCTTCAATCCTTGTGGGATCGACCTCACTCCCGTGAGTTTTATTACTTGATACGACCCGGTGCACTTGCCGGTTAGTTTTGTGTGTTTGGAATACGTTTTTCGTTTTCCGAAATTACGCATCAACTCTCCCAAAATCATTCAAAGCTACTCCTATATATACTACTCTTCTCATCTTCTAGTTGGTTCTTCAAGTCTTGGGCCTTTAGATCTTGAGTTTGAAGCAGTTCTCTTCTTCATTTGGGCTTGGCTGTACTTGCAGAGAGAAAGTGTGAAGTGGGCAGAGATTTTAGCTCAGGACGTTAGGGTTGTTAACGTTTAGTGAAAATATGTGTTCGAGAACGTTAGTGACAATCAACTTTCTCACTAACGTTCCTAAGTAAAAGCCACGTTAACCTCAACATTAGTGGGACAAACGTTGCCACCAACGTTGCCTCTAGGTCCTTCGCACACGTTATTGGGACTTAACTTTCCCAATAACGTTGAAAAGCCCCATTGCTCCTATGTTAGAGCCCACGTTAACTTAGTTAACGTGGCTCTTTAACGTGGGCTTGCCATCCTTCGAGAACGTTAGTGACATTCAACATTGTCACTAACGTTCCAATGTGCCCCCATGTCTCACGTTAGAATCCACATTAACTAGGTTAACGTGGCTTATAACGTGGCCATGCTTAGCCATCCCCAACGTTAGTGACAATGTTGAGTGTCACTAACGTTGGCTCATCATTCCTCATCCACGTTAGCTTCCACGTTAACTAAGTTAATGTGGGAGTTAACGTGACTCATAGTGGCTTGTGTGGCTCCTTCCAACGTTAGTGACAATGTTGAGTGTCACTAACGTTGGCCATCACCTTCTTCTCTCACGTTAGCCTCCACGTTAACTAAGTTAACGTGGAAGTTAACGTGGCTCCTTGGGGTTGTGTGGTTGCTTCCAACGTTAGTGACAATGTTGGGTGTCACTAACGTTGTCGACCACTCTTGCCTCTTCACGTTAGCTTCCACGTTAACTAAGTTAACGTGAGAGTTAACGTGGCATTGTGCACTTAGGCTAACGTTAGTGACAATGTTGAATGTCACTAACATTTGCTTCCTTTCCCCCTTTTAACATTAGAGGCCACGTTAACTAAGTTAACGTTGACTCTAACGTGGCCACTTGTGAGCATTGGCCAACGTTAGTGATAATATTAAGTGTCACTAACGTTGGCTCAAATTCCCTTCTTCATATTAGAGTTCACGTTAACTTAGTTAACGTGACTCTTAACGTGGGTAATGATGGCTTCGAGAGCGTCATTGGCAGTCACTTTTCTCATTAACTTTGCAAGTTACTTCCCATTCCTTGCTTCCTTTGGTCCTGAAATCAGGCAATAGAGTGCATCAAAGTTCTAGTCCAAGTCATGGGTAATGCAGAATACAATTTGTCACTAAACTCATGCAAAATCCTCATGAAATCATGTAAAATGCACAATGTATGCTTGAATCAAGGTGTAAGTGAATATCTACCCAAAACTAGCTTATTTCCTAAGAAAATGCAGGAAACTATCCTAAAAATAGTAAAGAAAAGGTCAGTGAAACTGGCTAAAATACCCTGGCATCACAACACTAAACTTAAAGGTTGCTTGTCCCTAAGCAAGTACTGGAACAAGAGAATGATGAATGGGATACCAAGAGAAATGAGTCATTCTTGTGGAAGTCATGTCCCTGGTTTTATGGTGGTTTCATGCATAGCAACTTAGGTTCATTCCTGGCTTTCAGACCTTTATCATATCCTAGAATACTCACTATGATTGCATCCCATGAAACTTTTATTTATTGATCCTTTTGTTGTTATTTCAGGGCTTATTTGTGTTCTTAGGCTAAGTGTTCTGTAAGGGGGCAACTCTTTAAGATAAGCTTTCAGCCAACACTCCTGAACCAGTTGGTTCAAGGTGCTAGGTGTTGAGACACCCCTAAAGACTTACTCCCTCAAGTCTCTCCCCCATACATACACACCACAGGCATATAGTTTATTCATTTTCTTTTCTTGAGGCCTTGGTGTCCAGCACCTCTTTGGGTTACTAAATGTTCTGTGGTGAGGGTTACTCTTGATAGTGGACTTTCAGCTGATAATCCTGAGTTAGTTAACCCAAGTTACCAAGTGATAAGGCACCCCTAAGAGCTTATTCATCCAAGTAGATCCCTCACACAGGAACACCACAGACACATGCCTCAAGATTTAAAACCATTGGTGCCTAGCCTTATTGCTTAGTCTTTTTCTTTTATTCCTCAACTTTGATTGTTCTTTCCCTTTTTCTTATTAGGATCTTCTTATTTATCTAGTCTCATGGGGTGTGTCTCAAGTATAGTATTCATGACAGATAGTTTTCTTCCCACCTTATGGTTGAACCAACTTAGCTAACTTATGATCACACCAAAAACTCATGAATGCACTTCCATATTATGAACTCCACTCTGGTCTTTTTAAAAACACACTCATTCTCTTTTTCATTTGATTTAAAGGGACAAACATACAATTAAGTAAGGAGATGGTGTAGTAACATAGAGACTAGCACACAGAGACTTTCTTCAATACCAAAAACTTAAAAGACAGAATTGAAAAAGGTTTAAACATAACATGGAAGCAAGTTCTATTTCATACAAGATCTTCCTTATTTAAAACATAGAGAAAGATGGAACAAAGAAGGAACTCCACCACCTTTTACACTTGTGGTCATCATGCTCTTTTCCTTGCTTGTCCTCCTTGTTTCCTCTTGCATTTCCTCGCATCCGTGCCAATCTTGCTTGCTTCCAATCCTCAAGTGCCTTCCTCACTGACTCATGACTCTCTTCCATCCTTTGTCTTTCCTCTCGTGCTAATTCATCCTTCATTTCTTCATACCGGGCTATTCCTGGATGCAATATTGGCAGCTGTCCTACTAAGTAGCCGAGCCTGGCTTGAGTGTTTATGTGATGTCCTGTCTCACTCATGTAAACTACTTCTGCGAATGCCCTTTGCTCGTCCAATAGTTCTGCCTGTTCTATTTGTCATCGATGCATCTCATGTATGTGTGCCCCTTGATGTGCTTGGATGTTAATTAGCCTCTGGATGGATTATTGTTGCTCATTTTGCCTTTGTTCCGTCCTGTTGAATGTTTCTCCCCATTGTTATCCTTGACTTAGTTACTGTTCCATCATTTGCCTTTGCCACTCACCTTGCTGAGTCATCCATCTTGAGAGTGCTTCCTCTTGCTGCCCCATCATCTGTAGTTGAAGCTCTTTCTGTGCTCCTTGGCTTTCCAAATATTGTCTAGACAAGCCATCAATGGCTTCCTACAATTGGTGCATGTCCAAGGTCTGTTGTGCTTGCCCCTCTAAGACTTGTCCTTCCACTACTTGAGGGGCTGTCCTCTTCCTTTGCTTCCGTTGAGGCAGGGGGGATGCTGTAGCATTCATCCTTCGTACAGTTATTGGGATGCCTTCCTTTATCCACATGGGGTCCTCATCTTCAAAAACTACCCCAGCTTTCTTGCATATTCGGTAAATAGTGCTGGGGTAACCTAACGTTCCTCTTGAGTCGCTTTTCTCTGCCATCTTTCTAATGCCTTCAGCTATGAGTTCATGAAACTTGATCTCTCCTCCCTTCAGTATACAGTGCACCATCATGGCTCTCTTGATATTCACCTCCGAGTTGTTTGCAGCTGGGAGAATAGACCTTCTCACTAGCTCAAACCACCCCTTGGCTTCAGGAGTAAGATCTGTTCTCTTGATGAACTTTGGTTTCTTTCCCGCACCCCTTTCTGATGAACGAACTCTTGACGGTTTGGAATTTAATTAATGAAGTATCATTGTAAAGTATAGTTTCCAAACCAATCAATAATCCTTTTATGCAAAAAATTTAGGTTGTCACAAGTAACAAACCCCATATGAAAATTAACCAGAGTATTTGGGCTCCGGGTCGTCTCACGAGGAGTTACAATGAAGTGGTCAATTATTGGCTATGAAGTGGGGTAAGGGGGGTTTTGGTTGATTAGAGGGGCAATAAAATAAAAAGACAAGAAAAGTAAATTGAGCAAGTAATTAAAGAAAGCAAGTAATAAAGAGAGACATTCATGGCAATGGATTGAGATCATAGGCTTTCTATCCTAGTCATGCATGATTAATTCATCTTATTTAGTTAACTCACACATCGGAAGAATGTCAAACAAAACTAATTAATTATATCACAAATATAAACAAGAATTTATCTCATTACGTCAACTCCAACAAATAGGGAGAAAGTCTATCGAAACTAGCTAATCTCAATCCAAAAGTCCTAACCAACATACTAATTAAAATAGCAAAAGATTAGCGTCAATGGAAACAATATTCCAAAAGTCCTAATCAACTCACTAATTTAATTAGCAAAAGGTTAGCGTCAATGGAAACAATACTAGCTAACAACTCTAGATCACCAACATAAGTTGGGTTTTCATGACTCAAGATTACCCAATCACTCTTTCCAAGCCAAGAATGCTCAAAATCTACTCTAACATCCTTCCAAGCATTCTATCAAACACTTGGAAGGCATACATGGAAAGCATAGTAAAATGTGCAAGAAATATAAATCTACCAACTACAAATTGCAAGGAAACAAGATCAACAACTCAAACCAACAATAAAGAAACATCAAACATTAAATTGCATTAAAAGAAAATTAAGATCCAACAAGGTTCATGAACATAAAAGCAACAAAATAAAAGAAATGAACAAGTAAAAACTAGAAGAGTAGAGATGTAACAACAAGAAATTAAAAGGAAAAACTAAATCAAAACAAGAATTAAAAGTGAGTTTCAAGAAAATTAAACCTAAACTACCCTAAATTCTAGAGAGAAGAGAGAGCTTCTCTCTCTAGAATTCTACCCTAAAACATGATGAAAACTAAACTATGACTACTTAGTTTCATTCCCCCTTCAATCCTTGGGTTCAATAGCATCAGAAATGGGTTGGATTGGGCCCAAAATGAGCTGCAAAATAGCTGGGGCGATTTCATAAAAGTGGGCCACGGACAGCATCGGCGCGCGCGCGCAAAGTGCGCGTGCGCGCCCCTGAACGCGAAGCAACATATGGCAAAATTTATATCATTTCGAAGCCCCGGATGTTAGCTTTCCAACGCAACTGGAACCGCCTCACTTGAATCTCTGTAGCTCAAGTTATGGTCGTTTGAGTGTGAAGAGGTCAGGCTTGACAGCTTTACGGTTCCTTCATTTCTTCATGAGTTCTCCCACTTTACATGCTTTTCTCCTCACTTTTTCCATCCGATACTTGCCTTATGAACCTGAAATTACTCAACAAACATATCAAGGCATCAAATGGAATTAAAGTGAATTAAAATCATCAATTTTAGGGCCTAAAAAGCATGTTTTCACATTTAAGCACAAATCAAGGGAGAATTGCAAAACCATGCTATTTCATTGAATAAATGTGAGAAAAGTTAATAAAATCCCCCAAAATAAGCACAAGATAAACCACAAAATCGGGGTTTATCAAATCTCCCCACACTTAAACCAAGCATGTCCTCATGCTAAGAATAAAGAAGGACAAGAAAGGGGTATGAACATTTATTCAATGCAAACAAACTATATAAACCTATCTACATGCATGCAACTAAATGTAAAATGAATCTACCTACTTGGTTAAAAGTAAATCAATCTCCAAGAACATATATAAGCAATTAGGGTAAAGGTCATATGACGACTCACAAACTCTACCAATTCAAATATCAAAAAGAAGTTCAATTAGACTTGCAAGAAGAAAACTCATGAAAGCCGGGAACGAGGAATTGAGCATCAAACCCTCACCGGATGTGTATCTGCTCTAGTTGCTCAAGTGTATAGGGTCGATTCACTCAATTCTCTTCTACTCATGCTTTCCAAGATTTGTTTTTCTTCTAACAATCAACAATTATTCAATGCATGCATACATTCATCATGAGGACTTATTCATAGGTTGTAATGGGGCTAGGTCAAGGTAGGATGCATATGGTCAAGTGAGCTTGAAATTTGTATCTTTGATTAGCCTAAGCTCTCACCTAACACATGTAACAACCTATACAATTCTAATACACAACCTAGCTACCCATGATTCCCACTTTTTCACATACTCATGCATCCTCTTTAATTCACATTCCATATGCATTAAATTTTTTTATTAAACTTCACTTTGGGGCATTTTTGTCCCCTTTTTATTGCTTTCTTTTTCTATATTTTTCTTTTTTTTTTTTATTTTTTCTTTTTATATATATATATTTTTCTACATTTTTTTTTGAAAAGTATATACAAACATATCAATGCATATGGTTTTACATATAGTGCATGAATATGTACCCAATTCCCAATATTTTTAACAAAAATACAAAATACACTTTTACCTCAACCAATGTCCCAAGTTTCCCATACTCAAATGATACACACCCTTACTAGCCTGAGCTAATCAAAGATCCAAATTAAGGACAGTTATTATTTTTCACTTAAGGGTAGTGATGTGCTAACATTAAGAACAAAGGGGATTAAATAGGCTCAAATTTGGCTAACAATGGTTGATGAAAGGTAGGCTATTTGGGTAAGTGAGCTAAATGAAATGATGGCCTCAATCATATAAATGCATATATACATGGAATAATGGACATATAGAATCAAACAAATCAAAGATTACAATCATAGAAAGAGAACAATGCACACAAGAATGAAAATAAGTGGTTATATGATGTAACCACACCATTTGGCTCAAAACTCACATGCTTGTGTTCTTAGCTCAAAAACCATGTTCCAAAATAAATTCTTCAAGCAAGTTCAACAAGAAAATATTTTTTTTTAAATTGGTAGGGTGCCCTAAAAATAATTTTTCTTGGAAAAGAAATCATCACCCTAACCAAGTAGTCCTAACATAAAAAGAAATGATAGAATATATACAAATTATAACTAACATGCAACCTATCATGCAATGCAACAACTAATCTAACAAAGGCAAAAATTGAAAAATTGGCGTTGAAAGGAAATTGTTACCCATGGAGATCAGTCGGATGACCTCCCCACACTTAGAAATTTGTACCGTCCTCGGTGCATGCAAAGAAGAGCAAGGTGGATGGGTTGCTACAATTGATGAGCTCCTTCAAAAGGTTGTGTGGATGAACTTGTTTGTTGCCCCATTTGAAGCTTTTCCATTTCTTCTTTCTTGGTGGCCAACCTAAAAGGAAGGAAAAAGAAAGAGAATTAAGCCTACAACAAAGATAGCAAAGCAATTAGAACATAGGCGGGGGCTAATGCCAAATAAGAGTAGGGTTCTCACTACTTGGTAGCTACAACATGTGAGTGAGAAAACAATATAAGCTAAGGCATATTAACTAATACTTGATGCAAAAGAAAAGTCAGAACATGAAGAGCATTCAAAAGCATCAAGTTCAAATAGAAAGAGTGAGTCATGAAAGATATGTAAGCTCATATCAATGCACAAAGGATATAAGGATCATCAAAGGTTAAGCATTGAATTAGAAATTTCATTACCATCAATATCAAACAAGTCTAGAAGCACCAATATTAACCAAGAATTTCTCAACAATTGAGTAAGAGAATTCAACAACATTATTAAAATAAGAAACTTAGAAAATAAAAGGAAAAACAAGTTACAAAAAAATAAAATTAAAATTCAATGAATGAAAACAAGGAAATGCAATAAAAGAAAATGGAAGAAAATATTTTTTTATTTTTTTTATTTTTTTAATAATTTTTATTATTATTATTATTATTATTTTTATATTTTTAAAAGAAAGAAAAAAAATTTTCCAAGAGAGGAAGAAGAAAGAAAAAAAAATAGAAAGAAAGAAGAAGGAAAGAAGAAAGAAGGAGAAAGGAGAAAGGAGAAAAACAGGGTGCAAATCGGTGCATATACGCCATGCATGCTTATGCACGGATGTAGCAGGTACAATCCGCGCGCGCGCGCCATGCGTGCTTGGGCGCGGATCGCCTGGCACAAAGTAGGCATAAAGTAGGCACAACTCTCTGGTTTTTGTACCAGGAATGTGATATGCACCACCCCCGCGCGCGCGCACTGCGCGCTTGGTCGCCGATTCCCGTTTTTTTTTTTCAAAGAAGCACAAAAACAGAATTTAATACTCTCCTAATCTATAAACATTCTAAAGCAATCAAAAATCAAATTTAACAACAAATCTTTTTGGTTTTTTGAAAAATTTTCAAATACACTAGAAACAAAACTTATACTACAAGCAAAATGTAACCTAACAACAACTATTCTAATCAAAGCATGAATGTAACAAACAACCTATCAATAAAAGCAAAATGCATAAGAGTATATAAAATAAGAAAAACGACCTACAATGGCAACTCCAATCACTTATTGACCAAATCTAAAAGAGAGTGGAAAGAGTTTACCATGGTGGGGTGTCTCCCACCTAGCACTTTTAGTTTAAGTTCTTAAGTTGGACATTTGGGAGGCTCCTTATCATGGTGGCTTATGCTTGTATTCATCCTTGATCCTCCAAGAATGCTTGCTCCTCAATTGGTTGTCAGAATTTCCAACCATTTCCACCAAGCTTGGGTGAGATTCTCCCCAAAATATGAGCTCCCAAAATTGATCCTCATATATTCCCGGATCCCAAATCTTATTTTTGCACCCATCTTCAAGTTGATCATCATAGCTCCAATTGGGTGGTTTAGCCTTGGAATTCTCAAAGAAGCCTCCAAACAACTTCCTAGACCCATGAAATTTGGTTCTACACCAACCATTGCTATTCAACTTTGAGCATGCAACCATTATGAACTTAGAGTAATGTTTCCAACCACTACACAACTCTCTCTTACTCTTAACTCCACAAAGAGCTCTAAGTTGACCATCATTTTCAATCAAACCATATTCAAGTGAGAAAGTGAAGATTAGAGATAAGGATTTTACCCACTTGAATGTTATGTTGGATGGTGACTTAGGAAGGGACATCTCCAATGGTCTTGTAAGTTCCATTCCCTTGTGCTCTTCTTTGACTATCTCCACCTCTTTACAATTTTCCTTAACTTCAACCTCTTCCTCTTGGTGGTTTGCTTCCAATTCAATTTCTTCTTCATTACTCACCAAGGGCATGAGAGGTTGTGCATCTTCTTCTTTGATCTCCATGTCAAGCCCAATGGGAGAGGATTCAATTGTACATAGGAATTCCTCAATGATTGAATCCATCTCTTGGTCAACCTCTTCAAAGACTTCAACCACTTCTTTCGGCTCAATTATCTCAACTTTCTCCCCTTGTGGCAATCCTTGTTTCAACTTCTCTTCTTCACCTTGAAGCTCTAAACTCACTCCCTCACTATGCTTCTTGGTTGCTTCTCCACATTCGTCAATGGGAGTTCCTTGATTGCTTAGTTGGGAGGAGGCCATATTGCTAATGGCTTACACTAGGATAGCCATCTTGGCTCCTAGCTCCTTAAACTTCTTTTCATCCTCCTCTTGTCGCCTTAGGATATGAGATTCAAGATCTCTCAATTCATGCGTGGAGGCTTCATCGGGAGGTGATGATGGGAGAGAAGGTTCATTGTTTGGGAGGAAAGGTTCATAATCGGAAGTTGGTTCATCTTGGTAAGGGTATGGAGGTGGTGTATATTGAGGTGGTTCTTGAGAGTAATTGTGTTGGAATGGTGGTGGTTCCATGTATGGTTCATATGGCTCATAAGGTGGTTGGTATGGTGGATATGGGTTGGGATCATATGGATGTGTTTGGTGGTATGGGGCTTGTGAGTAAGGTGGTTCAAAGTCATGTTGAGGGGGTGGTTCATAGGCATGTGGTGGTGGTTGTTGACAATCACAATAAGGGTCACCACATCCATTAGATTGATATGCATTAGGATGAGAGTTATACCCATAAGAATCCGGAGGTTGTTGTTGCCAAGAAGGTAGATCAATCCCTTGAGGCTCTTTCCATCTTTGATTATTCCATCCTTGATGCACATCCTCATTGTAGCTCCCATTTCCTACAACATAATTTGAACCAAACTCATAGCCAAAGTGATGAGAATTCATAGTAGCAAGAGAAAATAAAACAAATACTAATAAGAACTAATAAAAACTAACTCCTAAAACAAGCAAAAACTAGCAAAGAAGCATATTAACATATATACAATAGCCAATAACATAACACCATTGCAACTCCCCGGCAACGGCGCCATTTTGATGAACGAACTCTTGACGGTTTGGAATTTAATTAATGAAGTATTGTTGTAAAGTATAGTTTCCAAACCAATTAATAATCCTTTCATGCAAAAAATTTAGGTTGTCACAAGTAACAAACCCTAAATGAAAATTAACCGGAGTATTTGGGCTCTGGGTCGTCTCACGAAGAGTTACAATGAAGTGATCAATTATTGGCTATGAAGTGGGGTAAGGGGGGTTTTGGTTGATTAGAGGGACAATAAAATAAAAAGACAAGAAAAGTAAATTGAGCAAGTAATTAAAGAAAGCAAGTAATAAAGAGAGACATTCATGGCAATGGATTGAGATCATAGGCTTTCTATCCTAGTCATGCATGATTAATTCATCTTATTTAGTTAACTCACACATCGGGAGAATGTCAAACAAGACTAATTAATCATATCACAAATATAAACAAGAATTTATCTCATTACGTCAACTCCAACAAATAGGGAGAAAGTCTAACGAGACTAGCTAATCTCAATCCAAAAGTCCTAACCAACTTACTAATTAAAATAGCAAAAGATTAGCGTCAATGGAAACAATATTCCAAAAGTCCTAATCAACTCACTAATTTAATTAGCAAAAGGTTAGCATCAATGGAAACAATACTAGCTAACAACTCTAGATCACCAACATAAGTTGGGTTTTCATGACTCAAGATTACCCAATCACTCTTTCCAAGCCAAGAATGCTCAAAATCTACTCTAACATCCTTCCAAGCATTCTATCAAACACTTGGAAGGCATACATGGAAAGCATAGTAAAATGTGCAAGAAATATAAATCTACCAACTACAAATTGCAAGGAAACAAGATCAACAACTCAAACCAACAATAAAGAAACATCAAACATTAAATTGCATTAAAGGAAAATTAAGATCCAACAAGGTTCATGAACATAAAAGCAACAAAATAAAAGAAATGAACAAGTAAAAACTAGAAGAGTAGAGATGTAACAACAAGAAATTAAAAGGAAAAACTAAATCAAAACAAGAATTAAAAGTGAGTTTCAAGAAAATTAAACCTAAACTACCCTAAATTCTAGAGAGAAGAGAGAGCTTCTCTCTCTAGAATTCTACCCTAAAACATGATGAAAACTAAACTATGACTACTTGGTTTCATTCCCCCTTCAATCCTTGGGTTCAATAGCATCAGAAATGGGTTGGATTGGGCCCAAAATGAGCTGCAAAATCGCTGGGGGCGATTTCATAAAAGTGGGCCACAGATAGCATCGGCGCGTGCCCCTGAACGCAAAGCAACATATGGCAAAATTTATATCATTTTGAAGCCCCGGATGTTAGCTTTCCAACGCAAATGGAACCGCCTCATTTGAACCTCTGTAGCTCAAGTTATGGTCGTTTGAGAGCGAAGAGGTCAGGCTTGACAGCTTTACGGTTCCTTCATTTCTTCATGAGTTCTCCCACTTTACATGCTTTTTTCCTCACTTTTTCCATCCGATACTTGCCTTATGAACCTGAAATTACTCAACAAACATATCAAGGCATCAAATGGAATTAAAGTGAATTAAAATCATCAATTTTAGGGCCTAAAAAGCATGTTTTCACATTTAAGCACAAATCAAGGGAGAATTGCAAAACCATGCTATTTCATTGAATAAATGTGAGAAAAGTTGATAAAATCCCCCAAAATAAGCACAAGATAAACCACAAAATCGAGGTTTATCACTTTCCCAGTCAGCTCCGGATACACAAATGTCTCGCAAAATGTGGTCATAATTGGGGTTGTCCAATCTTGAGTGATAACTTTCTTCTTCAAACTGTATAGACCGTAGCTTCAGTGCCCTCATGACACTCATGGGACCAAATTCCACTATCTTTCCTCTCACAAAGCTTGTATATGACTCATCTTTCTTATCATATCGGACCGCATTTGCATAAAATTCTCTTATGAGATTTGCATTCACCTTAGTGACAGGGTCACTGAGGAGCTCCCATCTTCTCTTTTCTACCTTCTCTGTGATTTCAGGGCACTCAGTTTTCTTCACTTGAAATCCCAGCTCGTAAATGATTTCCTTGTCAACCATCCACTCGTATTGCAATGCATGATGCAAGCTTCTAAATCTCTTTTCGTCATACGGGTGCTGCTCCATGGGTTCCTTTCCCTTCCTTCTTTTAGAACTCGAAGACACCATGAATGATAGTTAATATGTGAAGGTGGTAAAGTTGTGGAGACTTTTGGTTGTTTAGGGTTTTATTGCAATGAAGAGAGTGAGGGGGAAATATTTGTAATGGAGTAAGGAGTTTCTTGTACCGAAATGAAGAGTTGTGAAGAGTGGGTGATGACCATGAAGGTGGGTACGGAACAAGGGTCATATATAGGGACGTTGTGAGAGAGTGGAGGGTGTGGATTGATGGAGTGGTTACTTGATGGACGGTTGGGGTTATGCATGGACAAAAGACAAGGATCATCACTTTATGATGGAGATTGCTCGGTCTTTTAGGGGTCCCATTTTTCCAATGTTGCATGGCAACATTTTCCAATGTATTCCCTTTTTAGAACAAGTGTGTAGCCCCTCCTTTTGTGGTGTCCGATCCTTCTTTGTTTAGTTGTCCAATCCATCCCTTTTAATGCTTCTTTTCTTTTCCTATAAAGATAAAATAAGAAAAGTAAGACATAATATCAAAAAGACAATTTAGCCTTTATGGCTATACTTAATAAAGAAAAGAAAAGATTAGATTGTTTATTCATGAACTCCAACTAACTAACTAACTGTGTATCCTTATATGCATTTTGGTGGCACCATGGGGTGACACCAAACTTAATTTGAAGCACTGTGATGAAAAGTTCTGTTCAAAGCTCCAAGACTAGCATGCTCTCTGTTGCATTCATGCTTTCTTGGTACGCTTTGAACACCAAACTTGTTCTTAACTATATATACTGCAATATAAGAACGTCGCCAAGTTTGGGTTGGAATTTATGAATATTGACTTATTTATTAGTAAAAGCTAATAAAACATGGGTTGCCTCCCATGAAGCGCTTCTTTAGCGTCACTAGCTTGACGTTTCTCCTTCATCAGGGAGGTTGATAATGCTTCAAGTCCTCCCCTCTTGCCTTGGACTTATATCCATTGGTTGTATCAATGATCTCCACATGTTCCAAGGAGAGGACTCTATTAATAGTGAAAACCTTAGGTAACTGAGATGGTACAGTCGGGAGATTAGGGGGGATATCTGGGAAGTAAGCTGAGATCACTTTATCTCCTGGAGAGAAATCTTCCATAGGGATCTTCTTGTTCCTCCACCCCCTTGGTACCTTCTTCTTTGTCTCTTTTGATGCTTCCCTGCTCTTGGCGACTTCTTCTTCTAAGTGAATTTTGTTGTTGTCTTCACATGCCTCTAGTGGTTTAGGTTCCTCCAGCTTCTCCTTGAGCTGTGACGATTGCTGTTTGCCTTGTTCATCATTCAGTGGGGTTTTCGGATGCATTGGTGGTGCCTCAGTGCTTGTTTCCTCTGCCAGCTTCTCATTATGATCATTGCTTGGTTCTTTATTTTCTTGGTCAGCTTCTTGGGAGAGTTTGAAGACATTGAAGCTGAGTTGTTCATCATGGATCCTCAATATTAGCTCCCCTCGCTCCACATCTATGAGTGCTCTGGCTGTAGCTAGAAATGGTCTTCCCAATATGATTGGGTGAGTGTGACTCTCTTCCATGTCCAAGATGACAAAGTCTGTTGGGAGGTAGTATTTCCCAACCTTTAACAACACATTTTCCACCACCCCTATTGCTTGTTTTTGAGTTTTGTCAGCCAGCCTGATGATCACATCTGTGGGCAATATCTCATTGATCTGCAGTCTCTTCACCAGAGCTAAGGGCATTAAGTTGATGCTTGCTCCCAAATCGCAGAGTGCTCTATCAAACATTGTTTCTCCTATGGCACAGGGGACATGAAAACTCCCTGGATCTTTTCTTTTCGTAGGCAACTATGGTTGAATGAGGGCACTGCATCCCTTGTTCATCACTATAGTCTGGCCTCCCTTGAGTGAGCTTTTCCTAGGAAGCAGCTCCTTCATATACTTGATATATGCAGGCATTTGTTGGATAGTCTTGATGAATGGTATGTTCACATGCAAAGATGCAAACAAGTCAAGAAATCTTGAGTATATTCTCTTCTCCACAGCACCATTGAGCAATTGGGGAAAAGGTGCATAGAGTCTCAACAGCTCCTGTTTTGAGATTTCTGGTTCTTGGCAATCTTTTTCCACCTCTTCTACTAAGGTATCTTCAGGTTGTTCTGACAGCTTACTTGGCTTGTCCTCAATCTCCTTATCACTTATAGTGACCATCTTGCAATCTTCCTATCTTACTTTTGTTGTTTCACCTCTCGGATTCTTCTCTGTGTCACTTGGGAATCCATCTGTGGGTTTGGGAATTTGCTCAGAGAGATATCCTACTTGAGATTCCAACCTCTTGGTTGTGTCTCCCTGGTTCTTGAAACTGGCTCGCACTTCCTCCTTGAACACCTTGTTGTCTTGGATATCCTTGCATATGCCTTCAAGTAGATTTTCAATCCTTGAGATTCTTTCATCAAGTGATGATAAGTCAGGCTGAGGAGGGTTGTTCTGGCCTTGATATGAATGTGGAGAGGTGTTGTTATTGGGATGTTGATATGGTCTAGATGTGAAATTGTTTGGATTTAGGCGTCTTTGATCCAGGCTTTGGTCTTGTTGATTTCCCCACCCAAAGTTTGGGTGATTCTTCCATCCAGGGTTGTAATTCTTGGAGTAAGGATCATGGTTCTACCTAGGTGAATTCCCAATGTAGTTGGCTTGCTCCTGACTACTCTCTGCTTCTTCATTCACTCCTTCTTGGGTTGTTGATGAAGTGGAGATTACTGCCACTTGGTTCCTCTCCATCTTCTTGGTGAGGTCAGCCAGCTGTTGGGTAATGAGCTTGTTTTGGGCCAACAGAGCATCTACATTGTTTAGCTCCATTACTCCTCTTGTGTTCCCTCTTTCGGAAGCATAGAAGTAGTCGTTCTCTGCTAATGTTTCAATGACATCTATAGCCTCCTCAATGGTTTTCTTCTTGTTCAAAGATCCTCCGGATGAATGGTCTACGGCCTTCTTTGACTCGTAAGAGAGCCCTTCATAGAAAATGTGCAGCTGCACCCATTCGTTGAACATGTCAGGTAGACACCTCCTTGTTAGGTCTTTAAACCTCTCCCATGCTTCATATAGAGTCTCACCATCTTGTTGCCTGAAGGTTTGGACCTCAGCTCTCAGCCTATTGATTCTTTGAGGAGGGTAAAATCTTGCTAAGAACTTGTTCACCATGTCTTCCCAAGTTGTCAAGCTTTCCCTTGGGAAAGATTCCAGCCACATGGCTGCCTTATCCCTGAGTGAGAATGGAAATAAAAGCAGTCTATAGGTGTTAGGATGAACACCATTAGACTTCACTGTGTCACATATTCTCAGGAAGGTGGTTAAATTTTGATTTGGGTCCTCTTGGACACTTCCTCCGAACGAACAGTTGTTCTGCACAAGGGTGATGAGCTGTGGCTTCAGTTCAAAATTGTTGGCATGGATGGTTGGCTTTTGAATGCTACTTCCACAGTTTCCTGGGTTTGGATTGATATAAGAGCCTAAAACTCTTCTGTCCTCCCCAGTATGATTTGCTCGACCTCTTCCGCCATGGTTGTGAGCCTCTTCTTCATGATGGTTTTCCATGTTTTCTTCCATGTTTGGTTCAAAGTATTCCTCAAAGTGTTTCTCCTCTTCTTCAGCACCAACTACACGTTTGTCTCCTGCCTCCCTCCTTAGTCTAAGGAAGGTTCTCTCAGGTTCAGAATCAAAGGAAGTTGAAGCCACGCTTCTTCTCCCTGTCATACAACCAACAAGTACAAGCAAAGAGAATAGGTGCAGAAAGTATATCTGTCAGAATTTCTGTTAGTGTGAGTGATGCAATATATCAAACAGTTAGTGGGTTATTGAGATAAAATGTAAATAACATAAAAAAAGTAGGGGGAAGGGAAGAAATTAACTAAAACAGGAAGTAAATAACTCAAACAGAAATTTAAATCAAACAAAAATAAAATGCTCAATCTAGTTATCCTCCAATCTAATCATTGTTGATGCACAATCAATCCCTGGCAACGGCGCCATAAACTTGATGCACGGAAAACTTGTCTCATAACAAATTTCCTTTGGCAAGTGTACCGAATTTGTCGTCAAGTAAAAACTCATAGTAGAGTGAGGTCGAATCCCACAAGGATTGATTGATCAAGCAACTTTAATTAGAGGAATGTTCTAGTTGAGGGAATCAGAAATTGAGTTGTGAATTGCAGAAAGTAAAATGCGGGAAAGTAAATGACAGAAAGTAAATTGCAGAATCTTAAATGGGAATGGGGGAATTGCTCATAAATGTAAATGACAGAAATTAAAGAGAATGGGTAAGATCAGAAATGGGGAGTTCATTGGGCTTAGGAGATGTTGCATTCTCCAGATCAATCTCATTTACATCTCTTCCTCAATCAATGCACTCATTGATCTCCTTGGCAATCTTAAGTGATTGAATTACAATTTCTTGTAATTCAATCTCTCAAATCTTGATCAATAGCCAATTCCTTGGTCAATTGCTCATGAGAAGAGATGAAGTATGGTCACTGATTATACCACATGCATTTCCCAAATCAAGCATTGAGAGGATTATAGTCACATATCCATCCAAACCCAATTTGGTCCAGCATGAGAAAGCATTTCTAGCTTGATCTCTTCATTCCTCTTCCAAGGTTCAGAAGAGATCCAAGTATGAATAGTTTCTTTTCCAAGATAACTACCCAATTGGATGAAGATCGAAAGCTTTCAAGTAAAATCAAGAGAAAAGATAGAAGAAGAATAATGAAAACTAGTATTGATCCATCAAATTACAACAGAGCTCCCTAACCCAATGAAAGGGGTTTAGTTGTTCAAAGCTCTGGAAAATGAAAACAAAGATGGAGAATACATGATGAAAACTAGAAGAGCCAAGAAAGTAAAATACAGGAAGTAGTTCTATGCTATTTTCCAACTCCCAGCAACTCTCCCAAAATAATTCAAAGCTACTCCTATATATACTACTCTTCTCATCTTCTAGTTGGTTCTTCAAGTCTTGGGCCTTTGGATCTTGAGTTTGAAGCAGTTCTCTTCTTCATTTGGGCTTGGCTGTACTTGCAGAGAGAAAGTGTGAAGTGGGCAGAGATTTTAGCTCAGGACGTTAGGGTTGTTAACGTTTAGTGAAAATATGAGTTCAAGAACGTTAGTGACAATCAACTTTCTCACTAATGTTCCTAAGTAAAAGCCACGTTAACCTCTACATTAGTGGCACAAACGTTGCCACCAACGTTGCCTCTAGGTCCTTCGCACACGTTATTGGGACTTAACTTTCCCAATAACGTTGAAAAGCCCCCATTGCTCCTACGTTAGAGCCCACGTTAACTTAGTTAACGTGGCTCTTTAACGTGGGCTTACCATCCTTCGAGAACATTAGTGACATTCAACATTGTCACTAACGTTCCAATGTGCCCCCATGTCTCACGTTAGAATCCACGTTAACTAGGTTAACGTGGCTTATAACGTGGCCATGCTTAGCCATCCCCAACGTTAGTGACAATGTTGAGTGTCACTAATGTTGGCTCATCATTCCTCATCCACGTTAGCTTCCACGTTAACTAAGTTAACGTGGGAGTTAACGTGACTCATAGTGGCTTATGTGGCTCCTTCCAACGTTAGTGACAATGTTGAGTGTCACTAACATTGGCCATCACCTTCTTCTCTCACGTTAGCCTCCACGTTAACTAAGTTAACGTGGAAGTTAACGTGGCTCCTAGGGGTTGTGTGGTTGCTTCCAACGTTAGTGACAATGTTGGGTGTCACTAACGTTGTCGACCATTCTTGCCTCTTCACGTTAGCTTCCACGTTAACCAAGTTAACGTGAGAGTTAACATGGCATTGTGCACTTAGGCTAATGTTAGTGACAATGTTGAATGTCACTAACGTTTGCTTCCTTTCCCCCTTTTAACGTTAGAGGCCACGTTAACTAAGTTAACGTGGACTCTAACGTGGCCACTTGTGAGCATTGGCCAACGTTAGTGATAATGTTAAGTGTCACTAACGTTGGCTCAAATTCCCTTCTTCATATTAGAGTTCAGGTTAACTTAGTTAACGTGACTCTTAATGTGGGTAATGATGGCTTCGAGAGCGTCATTGGCAGTCACTTTTCTCATTAACTTTGCAAGTTATCTCCCATTCCTTACTTCCTTTGGTCCTGAAATCAGGCAATAGAGTGCATCAAAGTTCTAGTCCAAGTCATGGGTAATGCAGAATACAATTTGTCATTAAACTCATGCAAAATCCTCATGAAATCATGTAAAATGCACAATGTATGCTTGAATCAAGGTGTAAGTGAATATCTACCCAAAACTAGCCTATTTCCTAAGAAAATGCATGAAACTATCCTAAAAACAGTAAAGAAAAGGTCAGTAAAACTGGCCAAAATGCCCTGGCATAAAAAACACCAAGGAACACCAAACTTAAGAATTTTAAGATCAAGACACAAAGAAGACTCAAGAACACTTTGAAGATTCACAAGAACACCAAGAACAAAAGAAAGAACACCAAACTTCAAATTTTTTTGAAGACCAAAATAACTTTTTGAAAATTATATAAAGATTAACAAGAAAACTCCAAACTTAAAGTTTGGCACAAGATAAAATCAAGAAAAATTATTTTTGAAAAAGATTTTTAATAGAACTGGTGCCCAATCATCAAGAACATAAACAAATGCTCTAGCCAATTGAGCTGTAAATGTAACACTTGTTTTGAAGAGGTATATTATCACTAACTAAAAATAAATTCCTTTTTGAAGACTAATGCTTTGGAAAAAGACAAGAAAAACAAGAAAAGACACAGAACAAGAAAAACTAAAAATCAAACAAGACAAATAAACAAGAACAACTTGAAGATCAAAGAACACAACTTCGAAAATTTAAAAGAAAAATATAGAATATGCAATTGACACCAAACTTAGAACAAGACACTAAACACACGAAAAAAATTAAAAATTGATAAAGAAAAATAATATTTTTGAAAAATTTTTTAAAAGGAAATAAAGGACTCAGAATTTAATGACTCTATAGCAACAAAAATAAATTATTCCTAATCTAAGCAACAAAATAAACCTTTAGTTGTTCAAACTCAAACAATCCCTGGCAACGGCGCCAAAAACTTGGTGCACGAATTGTGAATCACACTTTTCACAATTCGTACCACTAACCAGCAAGTGCACTGGGCCGTCCAAGTAATACCTTACGTGAGTAAGGGTCGAATCCCACAGAGATTGTTGGTTTGAAGCAATCTCTGGTTATCTTGTAAATCTCAGTTAGGAGGTTAATTATAATTATCAGTTGACTTGCAAATGAACAAGGGAACATAAAATAAATACTTGGTATGCAGTAATGGAGAATATGTTGGAGTTTTGGAGATACTTTGTCTTCTGAATCTCTGCTTTCTCCCTGTCTTCTTCTTCACGCATGCAAGGTTCCTCCTATGGAAAGCTGTGTGTTGGTGGATCACCGTTGTCAATGGTTACCATCTGTCCTCTCAGTGAAAAAGGTCCAGGTGCGCTGTCACCGCACGACTAATCATCTGTCGGTTCTCGATCATGTCAGAATAGGATCCATTGATCCTTTTGCGTCTATCACTACGCCTAACACTCGCGAGTTTGAAGCTCGTCACAGTCATTCAATCCCTGAATCCTACTCGGAATACCACAGACAAGGTTTAGACTTTCCGGATTCTCAAGAATGCTGCCAATGGATTCTAGCTTATACCACGAAGATTCTGATTAAGGAATCCAAGAGATATTCATTCAATCGAAAGTAGAACGGAGGTGGTTGTCAGGCACGCGTTCATAGGTTGAGAATGGTGATGACTGTCACGGATCATCACATCCATCATATTGAAGTGCGAATGAACATCTTAGATAGAAACAAGCGTGTTTGAATAGAAAACAGAAATAGTTGCATTAATTCATCGAAACACAGCAGAGCTCCTCACCCCCAACGATGGAGTTTAGAGACTCATGCCGTCAGAAATTACAAAGTTCAGATCTAAAATGTCCTGAGATGCAAAATAAATCTCTAAAAGTTGTTTAAATACTAAACTAGTAACCTAGGTTTACAGAAAATGAGTAAACTATGATAGATAGTGCAGAAATCCACTTCTGGGGCCCACTTGGTGTGTGCTGGGGCTGAGACTTAAGCTTCTTACGTGCCTGGGCTGTTTTGGGCATTCAACGCCAGGTTGTAACCTGTTTCTGGCGTTGAACTCCAACTTGTAACTTGTTTCTGGCGCTGGACGCCAGACTGCAACATGGAACTCGCATTGAACGCCAGTTTATGTCGTCTATCCTTGAGCAAAGTATGGACTATTATATATTTCTGGAAAACCCTAGATGTCTACTTTCCAACGCAATTGAGACCGCACAATTTGGAGTTGTGTAGCTCTAGAAAATCCACTTTGAGTGCAGAAAGGTCAGAATCCAACAGCATCAGTAGTCCTTTTTCAGCCTGAATCAGATTTTTGCTCAGCTCCCTCAATTTCAGCCAGAAAATACCTGAAATCACAGAAAAACACAAAAACTCATAGTAAAGTCCAGAAATGTGATTTTTAATAAAAAAACTATTAAAAATATACTAAAAACCAACTAAATCATACTAAAAACTAAGTAAAAATAATGCTAAAAAGCGTATAAATTATCCGCTCATCAACACTCTTGAGAGTTTTGAAATGTGTGCGTACGCACAGGGGTGTGCGTACGCACAGGTGTCAATTTTTACAAGGATCTATTCACTCGCACAACCTGTGCCAGCGCCCCCAACAAACTGACCTTCTCGACGTCTGCGTCCGCATAGGTTGAAGTTTTTCCTTAGATGTGTGCGTGCACAAGCTGTGCTGGCACTGCGAACAGAATGCACTTCCCTGCCTGTGCGTGCGCACAGACATGTGCGTCCGCACAGGTTGAAATATTTGCAGGGTGTGCATCCGCACGAGGGTGTGCGCTCGCACAAATCAAAAATCATGAAATTCTGCAACTTTGCAGAATTTCAGATTTTTAACACTAACTTTGAAGGATCATAACTTCCTCTACAAAATTTCAGTTTTCACAAATTTTATATCGATCTAAAGAGTTTTCAAAGATCTTTAATTATAAACAAATTTCAATCAATTTCGAAAACCAAGGCAAAAGTTATGAATGAGCAAAATTCACCAAAAACTCAATTTTACCAAACTTTACAATTTACACAATTTCTTACCATACACATCCCAAACCATACTATACCATCCAAAATTCCATTTTTCATCAAGATGTACCTATTGTATCATAATACACCAACCTTACCACATTCTTCTTCTCATTTCATTATTTCCAATTCCAACATCAACCATATAACACTTATGATCAAAATCATCATCACACTCACCATTTCATAAATCATCATACTACAATTATCATAAAGAACCAACTTCCAATCCACACAATCATTCAACATCAATATATCATTAAAATTCATCACAATCAACCCAACAATCATCAATTCATCATCATATAACATAACAACAATCATTTTAGTTTAATCTATCTTATTGGTCACTAGCCTATGTGTCCATGAATATTATATACTACATAGAGGAAACCGAAAGCATACCTTGGCCGATTCCCCTTTATGCACCCAAATTCCAACTTAGCACAAACAAGCTTCCAACCACAATCCAAGCATTCAAATCCACTCCAATAAGCACAATTAAGTTCCAAGAGCTCCCAAAGCCACAATAACCAAACTATATACATATAAATCACCTCAAATCAACCTAGGGTTCCAATTAAACATAAATCCACAAGGGTTTAGTGGCCCTTACCTTCTCCAACCGATTTACTAGCAAGAATCCAAGGCTAAGCAAGCATTAGAGCAAACCTAAACACCAAGGATCACAAAAACTCATTTAATCAAAAATTCTATAAACCCAAAATTTTGAGGAGAGAAACTGAGAGGGATTCGAGCTTTCTGATGAGCGGATAATTTATACGCTTTTTGGCAATGTTTTTAGTATGTTTTTAGTAGGATCTAGTTACTTTTAGGGATGTTTTTATTAGTTTTTATGTTAAATTCACATTTCTGGACTTTACTATGAGTTTGTGTGTTTTTCTGTGATTTCAGGTATTTTCTGGCTGAAATTGAGGGACTTGAGCAAAAATCAGATTCAGAGGTTGAAGAAGGACTGCTGATGCTGTTGGATTCTGACTTCCCTGCACTCAAAGTGGATTTTCTGGAGCTACAGAACTCCAAATGGTGCGCTCTAAACGGCATTGGAAAGTAGACATCCAGGGCTTTCCAGCAATATATAATAGTCCATACTTTTCTCGAGTTTAAATGATGCAAAAGGGCGTTGAACGCCAGTCCTATGCTGCAGTCTGGAGTTAAACGCCAGAAACACGTCACGAACCAGAGTTGAACGCCAAAAACACGTTACAACTTGGCGTTCAACTCCAAAAGAAGCCTCTGCACGTGTAAACTTCAAGCTCAGCCCAAGCACGCACCAAGTGGGCCCCAGAAGTGGATTTATGCATCAATTACTTACTTCTGTAAACCCTAGTAGCTAATTTAGTATAAATAGGACTTTTTACTATTGTATTTAGATCTTTCGGAACATCTTTGGGTTATCTTTTGATCATTTGATCATGTTTTGAGGGCTGGCCATTCGGCCATGCCTGAACTTTATCACTTATGTATTTTCAACGGTAGAGTTTCTACACACCATAGATTAAGGTGTGGAGCTCTGCTGTTCCTCATGAATTAATACAAAGTACTACTGTTTTTCTATTCAATTCAACTTATTCCGCTTCTAAGATATCCATTCGCACTTCAACATGAATGTGATGATCGTGACAGTCATCATCATTCCCTATGAACACGTGCCTGACAACTACTTCCGTTCTACCTTAGATTGAATGAGTATCTCTTGGATTCCTTAATCAAAATCTTCGTGGTATAAGTTAGAACCCATGGATGGCCATTCCTAAGATCCGGAAAGTCTAAACCTTGTATGTGGTATTCCGAGTAGGATCTGGGAAGGGATGGCTGTGACGAGCTTTAAACTCGCGAGTGCTGGGCGTAGTGACAGACGCAAAATGATCAATGGATCCTATTCCAGTATGATCGAGAACCGACAGATGATTAGCCATGCAGTGACAGCGCATTGGACCATTTTCACTGAGAGGACAGGATGTAGCCATTGACAACGGTGATGCCTAACATACAGCTTGCCATAGAATGGAGTAGGACTGATTGGATGAAGACAGCAGGAAAGCAGAGGTTCAGAGGAACAAAAGCATCTCTATACGCTTATCTGAAATTCTCACCAATGAATTACATAAGTATTTCTATCTTTATTTTCTGTTTATTTATTATTATTATTCGAAAACTCCATAACCATTTAATATCCGCCTGACTGAGATTTACAAGGTGACCATAGCTTGCTTCATACCAACAATCTCCGTGGGATCGACCCTTACTCACGTAAGGTTTTATTACTTGGACGACCCAGTGCACTTGCTGGTTAGTTGTATCGAAGTTGTGACAAATTATGAATTAAGATTAGAGCACCAAGTTTTTGGAGCCATTACCAGGGATCACAATTTTGTGCACCAAGTTTTTGGCGCCATTGCCGGGGATTGTTCGAGTTTGGACAACTGACGGTTCATCTTGTTGCTCAGATTAGGTAATTTTCTTTTTGTTTTATTTTTAAAAAAAATTTCTTCAAAAATCTTTCAAAATATTTTTCCTTTTGTTTTCGAAAATTATTTCAGAATTTTTAAGAATGAATTCTAGAGTTTCATGAAGCATGTAGAAGCCTGGCTGGCTGTAAAGCCATGTCTAAATTCATTTGGACTGAGGCTTCCAAGTCATCATTACATGAGCAAGCTAGTTGTTGCTAATCAAATTTTTTATTGTATGACTGATTTGTATCTTCTAAAGCTTGGCTGGCTATTAAGCCATGTCTAACCCTTGGATTGGAGCTTTAGGCTAACATTGAAAGATTCCTAGAATTCTTATTAAAAATTTTTGAATTTCTTATTTTCTTTTTCCTATATGTTTTTCGAAAAAAATATACAAAAATCCAAAAAAAATTAATAAAATCATAAAAATAAAAAAAATATTTTATGTTGTTTGTTTGAGTCTTGAGTCAATTTTTAAGTTTGGTGTCAATTGCATATTTTTCTTTTTCTAAAATTTTTTTTCGAAAATTCATGCATTCATAGTGTTCTTCATGATCTTCAAGTTGTTCTTGGTAAGTCTTCTTGTTTGATCTTGATGTTTTCTTATTTTGTGTCTTTTGTTGTTTTTCATGTGCATCTTTGCATTCATAGTGTCTAAGCATTAAAGATTTCTAAGTTTGGTGTCTTGCATGTTTTCTTTTCTTGAAAATTTTTCAAAAATAAGTTCTTGGTGTTCATCTTGACATTCAAAGTGTTCTTGGTGTTCATCTTGACATTCATAGTATTCTTGCATGCATCACATGTTTTGATCCAAAATTTTCATGCATAGAGTCAATTTTGTGTTTTTCTCTTTCATCATTAAAAATTCAAAAATCAAAAAAATATCTTTCCCTTTTTCTCCCATAAAATTCGAAAATTTGAGTTGACTTTTTCAAAAATTTTTAAAATCTTGTTGTTTCTTATGAGTCAAATCAAATTTTCAAATTGAAAATTCTATCTTTTTCAAAAATTAAATCTTTTTCATTTTTCTTATTTATTTTCGAAAATTTTAAAAATATTTTTTAAAAATCTTTTTCTTAATTTTATCTCATAATTTTCGAAAATATTATCAACAATTAATGTTTTGATTCAAAAATTTCAAGTTTGTTACTTTCTTGTTAAGAAAGTGATGGGAAGCAGAAGCTGGTGAATTAAAAATTTATTAAAATGGTTACGTTGCAAGTATAGTTCTTAACTCACTGAAAATCTGCTTATCAATTTAGAAATATGTCACAGAGAGTTTAAATTAAAATTACTGGGAGTTTTAAGTCCCAGGTCGTCTCCCAATGAGTTGCAGAAAAGTGTGCTGTTTTATTAATCAGATGTTCCAAGAAGTTGAGCTAAGTAAATTGGAATATAAATTGAGGAATTTGAAATAATATAAATAAAAGTCTTGACTGGGAATTGATTAGTTAGAATCTCTATCATTGATGGAGTGATTTTTAAGATTGATTTATAATTAACGGTTACTGTGTTTGGTTATCCTTTACTAGGTAAGGGAAAGTCAAACAAGTTGGACTGCCAGATCTATTCACGAGTTACAACCCACTTAGTTCAAAGGGATTGGCGTTGGTGACAGGATAGCAATCCAACATTTAACCCAACTATAAAATTCTCTTTCAATCCTTCCAACTCAAGAATTCCTTTTAATCAACTCCCTATCAAGTAATGAAACTACTCACGCATTGTAAATAAAGAATCCATGGCACATAAAAAGGAATTAAAAGAAGACATGATTATTGGAATTGAAATTGAATTAAAGAGAAATAATCCTTCCATTAATTAATCATAAAAGTATCTGAATGACAAAATTGAACATAACAAAGAACATGGAAGAATAAAACCAAGTTAAGAGAACAAACTAGAATGATGAAGTCTTGATGAGGAAATAACTCTTCTCAATGTTCCAATGCTAAGACCAATTGAAAATTAAAATTCTAAAAACTAGAGAGAAAAACCTAAGAGAGTGAAAAAAAACTAGATCTCAAACTACTGAATGAATGTGTGTGTTGTTTCTGCATATTCTCTGACTCTAGTCTGCTGTTCCGGGCCGAAAACTGGGCCGAAATAAGGTCCAAAATCGCCCCCATCGAATTCTACAGATTATGCAGATCGCACATGTCATGCGATCGCGTCGTCCATGCAGACGCGTCGCTTGCGCTTTTTCCTCTCCACGCGTTCGCGTCGTCCACGCTACCGCGTCGCTTGCGCTTTCCAATCCGCGCGGCCGCGCAAGCCATGCGGCCGCGTCACTGCGATTTGTGCTCCTTCGCGCGGTCGCATGAGCCATGCGACCGCGTCACTTCTCGCTGGTTATCTCCTCAAATTCTTGTGTTCCTTCCATTTTTGCTAGCTTCCTCTCCAATCTCCATCTCATTCATGCCCTATAAGGCCTGAAACACTTGACACGCAGATCACGGCATCGAATGGAATAAAGGAGAATTAAAAGTAAATAATTAAAGTCTCTAGGAAGCAATTTTCAAACATGTACTGAATTTAGGAAGGAAATCTAAATGCATGCTAAATTGATGAATAAGTGGGCAAGGATCATGACAAAACCACACGATTAAAAACAATATAAACCATAAAATAGTGGTTTATCAACCTCCCAACACTTAAACATTAGCATGTCCTCATGCTAAATTGAAGGAGACAAGGAAATAAGTATGAACATGCAGAAACTCATAAAATGCAATACAATCCTACGTATATAAATAAGTGCAACTATATGATTATTGTCCACTTGATCAAAAGTAAATAAGCCCTTCAAAATAGTTACAAATCAAATTCCACTAATTCTATCATTATACAATAAAACTGATAAAAGTGCAAGAAGATAGCTTATGAAAGCAGGAAACATGAAAATTCAAGCATTGAACCCTTATTGATAATGTATGTACGCTCTAATCTCTAGTGTATAGGGTAATCACTCAATTCTTTTCTAGTCATGTTTTCTAACTTTTGTTTTCCTCTTAACCAATCAACAACGGTTAATATACCAATGCAAACATCATGAGGTCTTTTCAGGGTTATAATGGGGCCAAGGTGCAGGTAAGGATATACATATGGCTAAGTGAGCTTTATAAATTGAATCTTTAATTAACCTAAGCTCTCACCTAATATACATATATTCTATATACTTTTAAATTCATGCTTAGCTACCCATAATTCCCTTTTTCAACCCATACTCATGTTTCAACTTTGTATTTTAATTCTATCATATGTGCATTGATCTTTGAATTCTGAATTTAACATTGGGATAATTTTGTCCCCTTATTTATTGATTTTTTTTTTGAATAAATAAAGTTTATCAACGCACATAGATTTTTGATTCTTATAGTTTCACATGAATAGGTATCCAAATTCCTTTTAAATTTTCATGACATATCCCCTTAACAACTTTTGTTTCCACAATTTCCCATACTTAACTAGTACACACAATTCTATCTTAAGCTAACCAAAGATTCAATTTGGGATATGCAATTGTTTTTTCAGCTTAAGGTTAGTAATGTGGTAAAATATAGAACAAATGGGGTTTTAAAGGCTCAAAGTGGTTAACAAGGGTAATTAAAAAGGGTAGGCTTGATTTGGATAAGTGAGTTTAAACAAATAATGGCCTCAATCATGTGCAAGCATGTAAATATAATAAATATTGGACATATAAGATAAAACAAAATATAGATTACAATCATAGAGAAGTAAACACACAAGAATAAAATGATTATGGTTAAATAGTGTAACCATACATAAAGGCTCAAATCTTTCACAGGTTGTGTGTTCTTTAGCTCAAACATCATGTTCCAAATACAACTCAAGCAGATTTATCATAAAAATTTTGAAAAATTAGTGAAATTTTGTTCCAAAGATAGATTTTTAAAAGAAACTTATTGTCTTTTCAATCAAGTAGAACATGCATGCAACTATTCTAACCTATGCAATTTATTCTATTTTATAAAAGAAAGAAAATCTAACTAAAATATCCTAATTATTGGTGCCAGAGAAGAGAATTTACCTCTAGAAGTCAGGTACTGACCGACCTCCCCACACTTAAGGCTTTGCACCGTCCTCGGTGCCATCTGTCAGAAACAGGGGTGGGCTGGTAGTAGTATCTCCACAGTCGGGACCATCATGGCTCCTGGTGCTGGTAAAAGAAGTAGAGTCCGGAGTGTCTAAGTCTTTGAATTTGCCCATGATCAGCCCCTTAAGGTATGTGAATCGGCGCTTGTTACGGCGCTCTCTCATCTTAGCTTTCTGTTCATGCCGATCCAACTTTTCAAGTAACTGTTGGAGCAATTTCTCAGTGGTAGATGCTTGTGGTGTTGAAGAAGGAATATCTTCAATTGGCTCAGTAGGCTGGCTTGTAGTGGCTGCTGAAAGTCTGAGGTATTTCCCGTTAGGGACATATTGATCATCCCGTGGAACCATGGCTTTGGTGTCCCCAGCTCTGTAGGAGACTCTGGCTGCTGAGACAAGATCTGAGACCAGGGCGGGAAAAGGTAAGTTGCCCGCGATTTGTACATACTCCATAGCATTCCGGATGTGTCTTGAAGGATTCAGAGGTTGGTCTGTAAGGATGCACCATAGTAGAACAGCCATGTCTGCAGTGAAGGAGGACTCATGGGTGCTCGGAAAGACGTAATGGGACATGATCTGTGCCCATACGTGAGCCTCCAAGGTAAGTGCGGAAGCCAAGATTCCCTTAGGGCGGGAACGGTGGTATCCGTAGATCCAACGGCTGCCAGGTAAAGCGATGACTCTGAGAACGGAGTCCCAGTCAAATTGGTATCTCTGGCGCTGAAGGGTTGCTTCTTGAAAAGCGTCCATTCCTGCTGGAATAGGGGGAAGACTCAGAGCTTGCTGAATGGCCTCTTCTGTGATGGGGACTTGCTTTTGCCGGACATAAACAGACTGCAGGGTCGGTATGTAGAAGTTGGAGTAGAACTCAACTACCCAAGAGAGATTGACCTGCCTCGGCTATCTCCGTAAGAAACCCCATTGTCTTCGCTCAATTTGCGGCTCAACAAAGGTGGCAATATTGGACGGGAGGGTAAGAAGGTATTCATTGTTATAGTTCCTTTCTGCCAGGATGGGGAACATCTGCTCACAGTAGCGATTGGAAAATCGCGCAGCGTCCTTTGCTGGAAAGGCTTTCTCCTTTTCGTCAACCTTTATTATCCTCTTGACTCGTTTTGTTGAGGGCTTGACTGCGGTTGAAGAAAGCTCTGCCACTAATGCTCTTTTAGTTCCTCTTCTTGCTGGTGGTCTGGAAGTTGCTTTCTCCTTTCCTTTCTTGGTGGCCATCCTGAAAGAAGGGAAGAGAAAGAAAATTAAATGCAAAGAGAGATACAGCAAGGAAGGAAACAGAAAAGAGGGTGAATGATGCACAGTAAAATGTAGATGACATTAACACATGCTCTCGAGTACATATGAAAAGCCATCAATGGGAAATAGCTAGTGCATAAAAAGACAAGTGAATGCAAGGTGTTTATTGGCATGCTGGCAAAGGGCATGAGTAGCATAGACCAAGCATTACTTTGTAACAAACCATCACGTTTGTATTGACAATTGAATTCAATTAATAAAATAATAGGGGAAAGTTGTGAAAAGCAAGCATTGAATAGTATAGGAACATAGAGAAGTGCATAATGCCACACGGGCTTTTTGACAAACACATAGTATGCATGTTAAAAAAGATGTAAAAAGTATGAAATTGAACATGCAAGCAATCCCCTAAAAAAATAATAATAATAATAATTGTCAAATAAATTGTAACAAGTCACAAGCATATAGTGAGGGATAATGACTCAAAAAATTTCTAACACCATGTAAAAAGGGAAAAGAAGAATAAAGAAAATAAAAGTTTGAAAAGAAAAGGAAAAGAAAAAGAAAATAATAATATATACATAATATAATAAGAATGATAGAAAAGAGAAGAACGAAGAAGAAGGTAAAACCTTGTTAATGGAGGAGAGAGAGAGAGAGTGAGATAGAAAGGAGAAGGGGGAAAGAAGAAAGAAGGAAGAATGAGGGAAAAGAAAAATTAGGATTTGGAGGAAAGAAAGATAAGATAATTTGGCAATTGAGGTTTAGCTGTGCGGTGCATGCGACGCGGCCGCCTGGGGCATGCATTCGCATGGGGGCGCGTCAGGGAAGGGGACGTGATCGCGTCGGTCCCGCGGTCGCGTGACCTATGTTGCGCTACTGGCGCAAGTGCAGCCTCGCTCCAGCACAACTCTCTGTTCGATTCATTTCAATTGCCAAAATTGGGTGACGCGATCACGTGGGTCATGCGATCGCGTGAGTGTGCGTCAGAAAATAATTGACGTGGCCGCATCGGCGACGCGGTCGCGTGACAAGGATTGTGCTTCCAGCACCAATCCAGCACCACTCTCGCACAATATAGCATAGTGCACCCTTTTACGTCGAAAATGCAGGGCATGCGGCCGCGTGAAGTACGCGGTCGCGTGGGAGGCCATGATTTTCATGCGACGCGGTTGCGTGGAGTAATTTGTGCCATTGGCACGACTCTAGCGCTCCTCCTGCGTAACTTTCTGTTCATTTTTATTTTTCTTTACTCCTCCTGTCACGCGGACGCGTCACTGGTGCGATCGCGTCGCGCGGCGAATTTTTTTTTTTTTAAGGAAAGATAAAGACATGTAATTGAAAGAGCACGGAAGCACTAATAAAGAGAAGAGTTATTAAAGAAGAAAAACTAAAAGTGAAGAAAGGAATGATCATACCGCGGTGGGTTGTCTCCCACCAAGCACTTTGCTTTTACGTCCGTAAGTTGGACGCTCCACTAGCTCAATCTGCTGCTATGTGGGGATCTTCCAAGTGGAAGATCTCAAGCTCCTTATTTTTCTGCACATTCTCACCATGGTACAGCTTTAGGCGGTGTCCATTAACCTTAATAAGTTCAGAACTTGAAGGATGGCTTAGGTGATAGACTCCGTACGGTTCAGTCTTCTCTATTCTGTATGGACCTTCCCATTTTGATCTCAACATACCGGGCATGAGCCTCAGTCGAGATTTGTAAAGGAGAACAAAATCTTCAGGTTGGAACTCTCTCTTCTTGATGTTTTGATCATGCACAGCTTTCATCTTTTCCTTGTATATTCTGGAGTTCTCATAAGCTTCTAGACGAAGGTTCTCCAGTTCCTGTAGTTGCAACTTTCTTTCAGTTCCGGCTTTCTCAATTTCCATGTTGCACTCTTTAACTGCCCAGAAGGCTCTGTGTTCGATTTCAACTAGAAGATGGCAAGCTTTTCCGTAAACTAAGCGAAAGAGACTCATCCCAATGGGTGTCTTGTATGCTGTTCTATATGCCCACAGTGCATCTTGTAGTCTGGCGCTCCAGTCCTTTCTATGAGGTTTTACTATCTTCTGCAGGATACACTTAATTTCTCTGTTTGACACCTCGGCTTGCCCATTAGTTTGGGGATGGTAAGCTGTTGCAACTTTATGGATTATCCCATGCTTCTTCATCAATCTTGTTAGTCTCCTGTTAAAAAAATGGGTGCCTTGATCGCTCACGATCGCTCGTGGTGATCCAAAGCGGCATATAATATGGTTTCTCACAAAGGAAACAACAGTGTTAGCATCATCAGTGTGGGTAGGAATTGTTTCCACCCATTTGGAAACATAATCCACAGCTAACAATATATAAAAATATCCACTAGAATTTGGAAATGGACCCATGAAGTCAATGCCTCATACATAAAAAATTTCACAGAAAAGCATATATTGTTGAGGCATCTCATTCCTCCTGGATATGTTACCAAATTTCTGGCATGGGTGACAAGATTTACAAAACTCAGCAGCATCTCTAAAAAGAGTAGGCCACCAGAATCCGCAGTCTAAGATCTTTCTAGCTATTCTTTGAGGGCCAAAGTGTCTTCCACTCTCAGATGAGTGACAGGCCTCTAAAATGGACTGGAATTCTGATTGAGGTACACAACGTCTAATTATCTGGTCAGCGCCACATCTCCATAAATATGGGTCATCCCATATATAATATTTGGACTCACTTTTCAGCTTGTCTCTTTGATGTTTAGAAAAATGTGGAGGAAATGTGCGGCTAACTAAATAATTAGCAACAGGTGCATACCAAGGGACTACCTCAGATACTGCTTGCAGGTTGTCAAAAGGAAAATTATCATCTATAGGAGTAGAATCATCCTTAATATGTTCAAGGCGACTCAAGTGGTCTGCTACTAAATTTTGGTTACCACTCCTATCCTTTATTTCTAAATCAAATTCTTGTAACAGCAGTATCCAACGTATAAGTCTTGGTTTGGATTCCTTTTTAGCTAATAAATACTTTAGAGCTGCATGGTCCGAATACACTACTACTCTAGTACCAAGTAAATAAGCTCGGAATTTATCCAGAGCGAAAACAATAGCAAGTAGCTCTTTCTCAGTAGTAGTATAATTGGACTGGGCAGTGTCTAAAGTCTTAGACGCATAGGCAATAACAAAAGGATCCTTACCTTCACGCTGAGCTAGTGCTGCTCCTACTGCATGGTTGGAAGCATCGCACATGATCTCAAACGGCTGGCTCCAGTCGGGTCCTCTCACAATTGGGGCTTGAGTTAGAGCGGTCTTCAGCTTATCAAATGCTTGTTTGCAATCTTCACTGAACTCGAACACAATGTCCTTCTGCAGTAATCTGGATAAGGGAAGTGCCACCTTACTAAAATCTTTAATAAATCTCTTGTAGAAACCTGCATGGCCAAGGAACGAATGGACTTCCCTCACAGAAGAGGGGTAAGGTAAACTAGAAATAACATTCACCTTTGCTGGGTCTACAGAAATACCATTATTAGATACCACATGTCCTAATACAATCCCTTGCTTTACCATAAAGTGGCATTTTTCAAAGTTCAACACATCTATCTAATACTCTAGATAATCCATCTAAGCAAAGGTTAAAAGAATCACCATAAACGCTAAAATCGTCCAAAAAAACTTCCATACAGTCCTCAATAAGATCAGAGAAAAGACTCATCATGCACCTTTGGAAGGTGGCTGGTGCATTGCACAAGCCAAAGGGCATTCTCTTATAAGCGTAAGTCCCAAAAGGACATGTAAAAGTAGTCTTTTCCTGATCCTCAGGAGCTATATGAATCTGGAAATAACCTGTGTAACCATCTAGAAAGCAATAATGTGATTTACCTGACAGGCGATCCAGTATTTGATCAATGAATGGAAGTGGGTAGTGATCCTTACGGGTAGCTTGGTTGAGATGCCTGTAATCAATGCAGACTCTCCAAGCATTCTGAACTCTAGTTGCTATGAGCTCTCCATGCTCATTCTTCACGGTAGTGACTCCGGACTTCTTGGGCACAACTTGTACTGGGCTTACCCATTCACTGTCTGAAATAGAATATATGATACCTGCTTCCAATAGTCTGGTCACTTCCTTTTTGACAACTTCCAAGATGGTGGAATTCAATCTTCTTTGTGGTTGACGGATAGGTCTTGCTCCCTCTTCTAAAAATATTCTGTGCTCGCATACTTGAGGGTTGATTCCCACTATGTCTGCCAAACTCCACCCAATTGCCTTCTTATGCTTCCTCAGTACATCAAGTAACTGCTCTTCTTGTTGAGAAGTCAATTCTCTTGCAATAATAACCGGAAGCTTCTGCTCATCCTCAAGATAAGCATATTTGAGATGTGGAGGGAGAGGTTTCAATTCTAACTTTTGATCATGGGCAGGCTCTGGATTATCTGGGGCTTGCGAAAATGGCGAAGTGTCCTCATTGTCAGTTAAGAGGGTCCCCACACTTGGATCTTGTCCAGTGTGCCTCTCTTCAAACTCTTCTTTTTGAACTTCAGCCACACTCTCGTCTATGACATCACACTGGAAGATAGAACGATCTTCTGGGGGGTTGTCAATGACTCCATTCAGATTGAAGATTACTATGCGGCCATCTATTTCAAAGGAGTATGTTCCTGAAAAAGCATCTAATTTGAATTTTGATGTCTTCAGGAATGGTCTTCCAAGTAGGATTGATGATGGCTTATCTGAATCATTATGGGGCGTCTCCAAGATATAAAAATCAGTGGGAAATGTGAGCCCTTTAATGTTCACCAAAACATCTTCAGCAACTCCAGCCACTGTAATAATGCTTTTATCTGCTAACACAAAACGAGCTGCCGACCTTTTTAAGGGAGGGAGCCTTAAAACATCATATATAGACAAAGGCATTATACTGACACATGCTCCTAAATCACACATGCAATCATAAATTACTACACCACCAATAGTACAACTAACTATGCAAGGACTTGGATCACTACATTTTTCAGGTAATCCTCCCATTAAAGCAGATATAGAACTACCTAAAGGAATAGTTTCTAATTCGTTAATTTTGTCTTTATGGATACATAAGTCTTTTAGAAACTTTGCATATTTAGGTACCTGCTGAATAACATCGAAAAGGGGAACAGTTACCTCAACCTTTTTGAATATTTCTACCATTTTAGGATCAGGTTCCAGCTGCTTCCTGGGCTTCCTTGCAAGTTGTGGAAATGGAATGGGAGTAGTGTTTTCTGTGGAGCCTACGTCTTTTTGTGCTTCTTCCTGTGGTTGAGCTATCTCTCCTTCAGCTATGTCCTGTATGTCCTCTTCCTCTTCAACATCTTCGATTTCTACCACCTCTTCAGCTGAGGCGTATTCTGGTGGGCTTGGTTCCTCCTGATTCCTCTCCTGCAGTGTGGTTCCAGACCTCAGGGTGATGGCATTAATGCCTCCCTTCGGATTGGGTAACGGTTGGGAGGGGATTCCAGTGGTGCTTGAAAGTTGGTTACTAGAATTTTGTGCTGAACCAAGTTGTGTCATAAAAGCTTGCAGAGTAGAGGTGAAACCATTCAGACTGGCGTTAATACTATTCACGATGGTATTTTCAATGGCCAGTTGTCTTTTCTCAAAAGCTTGTAATAAATCTTCATTAGAAGATACAGAAGAATGAGTAAATTGAGAGGTTTGCTGCTGATTGTGCGGTGGTCCTTGGTTTTGCCTCAGGTGAGGTGCTCGGTACAGTTGATTTTGCTGCCTGTTGTTGTTATTATTCTACCTCTGATTTCCCTGATTATCTCTGCCTCCCCTATTATTGTTGTCCCTCCAATTCTGGTTTGAATTGTCCTGCCATCCATGGTTATTATTTCCACTTTGATTGCACCCTTGGTTGGGGCGGTCATAGAAGTTGTGAGTGGATGCCACCATGTTGTCTTCTTGTTGGAGCTGCGGGCATTCATCAGTGTAATGGCTGTAATCAGCACAAATTCTGTAAATTCTTTGTGGAACCAGTAGTTGGTTTTGCTGCGGTTGAGTTTGCTGAGCTTGTTGAGTCAACTGCATTTGCTTCAGCAGGTTGGTCATCTCACAGATGCTTCGATTTAGAGCAGCAGTCTCTATGCCAAAAGATACTTCTGCAATGGCCCTTGAACGGCCTTGCTTCTGTCTGTGGTTCCGAGTAGATTCAGCTAAATCACTGATCAATTGCCAAGCTTCATCAGTGGTCTTGTACTTCTTCATAGACCCATTGCTGGCACTTTCCAATGTGGTCTTATCTTGGGGCCTCATACCTTGTGTGATATAGCTGAGTAGCACGATCTTGTCAATCATGTGGTGGGGGCATGCTTCCAAAATATTATTGAAGCGCTCCCAGTATTCAAAGAGAGTCTCATTGTCATCCTGAACAATTGTAGAGATATCCTTCCTCAGTTTATCAGTAACTTCAGATGGAAAGAATTTCTTCAGAAACTCCTTTCTGAGTGTATCCCAGTTGGATACAGTTGCTAGAGGTTGAGTGTAGTACCACTCTCTTGCTTTTCCCTCAAGAGAGAACGAAAAAGCTTTCAGCAGGATTGAAGTTTCATCAGTGCCATCACGCCTGACAGTAGAACAGGCTGCCTGGAAGTCTCTCAAGTGCTTGATAGGCTCTTGAGCAGGCAGGCCATGAAACTTGGGCATCAAATTTAGCAGTGCGGTCTTTATTTCAAAATCCGTAGCTATCGCTGGATGATGCGCTTGAAACGGTTGCATTGTAAAATCAGGAGCTCCTTCCTCCTGAATGGTAACTCTTCTAGCTGCCATGTTTTCTGCACGTAAAACAACCGAATCAGTAGAACGGGGGTTGGTTTCTTCCTCAAATTCACTTTCAGATCCGCCCTCAGAGCGGGCTAACCTACGCTGTTCCCGTCTTATTCGTGAAATTGTCCTTTCAATTTCAGGATCGAATATTAGCAAGCACGGATCAGGAAGTGAACGCGTCATTTGACGGAAGAAACATGCAGCTCATAGTAGCAAAGTTAAATAAAATGCAAATAAATAAATACTAATTAATAAAATTAGCACTCTATTGCAACTCCCCGGCAACGGCGCCAAAAATTGATGGGAAGCAGAAGCTGGTGAATTAAAAATTTATTAAAATGGTTACATTGCAAGTATAGTTCTTAACTCACTGAAAATCTGCCTATCAATTTAGAAATATGTCACAGAGAGTTTAAATTAAAATTACTGGGAGTTTTAAGTCCCAGGTCGTCTCCCAACGAGTTGCAGAAAAGTGTGCTGTTTTATTAATCAGATGTTCCAAGAACTTGAGCTAAGTAAATTGGAATTTAAATTGAGGTATTTTAAATAATATAAATAAAAGCCTTGACTGGGAATTGATTAGTTAGAATCTCTATCATTGATGGAGTGATTTTTAAGATTGATTTATAATTAACGGTTACTCTGTTTGGTTATCCTTTACTAGGTAAGGGAAAGTCAAACAAGTTGGACTGCCAGATCTATTCACGAGTTACAACCCACTTAGTTCAAAGGGATTGGCGTTGGTGATAGGATAGCAATCCAACATTTAACCCAACTATAAAATTCTCCTTCAATCCTTCAAACTCAAGAATTCCTTTTAATCAACTCCCTATCAAGTAATGAAACTACTCACGCATTGTAAATAAAGAATCCATGGCACATAAAAGGTAATTAAAAGAAGACATGATTATTGGAATTGAAATTGAATTAAAGAGAAATAATCCTTGCATTAATTAATCATAAAAGTATCTGAATGACAAAATTGAACATAACAAAGAACATGGAAGAATAAAACCAAGTTAAGAGAACAAACTTGAGTGATGAAGTCTTGATGAGGAAATAACTCTTCTCAATGTTCCAATGCTAAGACCAATTGAAAATTAAAATTCTAAAAACTAGAGAGAAAAACCTAAGAGAGTGAAAAAAAACTATATCTCAAACTACTGAATGAATGTGTGTGTTGTTTCTGCCTATTCTCTGACTCTAGTCTGCTGTTCCGGGCCGAAATAAGGTCCAAAATCGCCCCCATCGAATTCTGCAGATTATGCAGATCGCACATGTCACGCAATCGCGTCGTCCATGCGGACGCGTCGCTTGCGCTTTTTCCTCTCCACGCGTTCGTGTCGTCCACGCTACCGCGTCGCTTGCGCTTTCCGATCCGCGCGGCCGCGCAAGCCATGCGGCCGCGTCACTGCGATTTGTGCTCCTTCGCGCGGTTGCGTGAGCCATGCGACCGCGTCACTTCTCGCTGGTTATCTCCTCAAATTCTTGTGTTCCTTCCATTTTTGCTAGCTTCCTCTCCAATCTCCATCTCATTCATGCCCTATAAGGCCTGAAACACTTGACACACAGATCACGGCATCGAATGGAATAAAGGAGAATTAAAAGTAAATAATTAAAGTCTCTAGGAAGCAATTTTCAAACATGTACTGAATTTAGGAAGGAAATCTAAATGCATGCTAAATTGATGAATAAGTGGGCAAGGATCATGACAAAACCACACAATTAAACACAATATAAACTATAAAATAGTGGTTTATCAGAAAGATTCAAACTTTAAGTTCTAGAATCATATATTGTGATTTCTTGTGAGTCAAGTCACTAATTGGAATTTTAAAATTCAAATCTTTTTCAAAACTATTTCTAATCATATCTTTCTATCATATCTTTTTAAAATCATATCTTTTTCAAAAAAATTTGATTTTAAAATATCTTTTCTAACTTCTTATCTTTTTATCTTTTCAAAATTGATTTTCAAATCTTTTTCAATTTCAATCATATCTTTTTACTTCAATCATATCTTTTTCAAAACTACCTAACTACTCTTCCCTCTCTAATTTTCGAAAATACCTCCCTCTTTTTCAAAAAATTCTTTTTAATTATTTAATTACTTCAATTTTTAATTTTAATTTTAATTTTATCTTAATTTTCGAAAATCATTAACACTTTTTCAAAATTTATTTTTCGAAATTCCCTCTCTCCCATCTCCTTCTATTTATTTATTCATTTACTAACACTTCTCTTCATCTCAAATCACTGCTCCTATCCTTACCCTTGTGTTTGGATTATCCATTCTTCTTCACTCTTATTCCCTTTCTTCTTCTACTAACAACAAGGGAACCTCTATACTGTGGTAAAAAGGATCCCTATTATTATTTTCTGTTCCCTTCTTGTTGAAGAAGATCCTGAATCTGAAAGGACTCTGAAAAGGAAACTAAGGGAAGCTAAATCACAACAATCCAGAGACAACCTTACAGAAATTTTTGAAAAGGAAGAGGAGATGGCAGCCGAAAATAATAATAATGCAAGGAAGATGCTTGGTGACTTTACTGCACCAAATTCCAATTTCCATGGAAGAAGCATCTCCATCCCTACCATTGGAGCAAACAATTTTGAGCTTAAGCCTCAACTAGTCTCTCTGATGCAACAAAACTGCAAGTTTTATGGACTTCCATCTGAAGATCCTTTTTAGTTCTTAACTGAATTCTTGCATATATGTGATACTGTTAAGACTAATGGAGTAGATCCTAAAGTCTACAGGCTCATGCTTTTCCCATTTGCTATAAGAGACAGAGCTAGAATATGGTTTGATTCTCAACCTAAAGATAGCCTGAACTCTTGGGATAAGCTGGTCACGGCTTTCTTAGCCAAGTTCTTTCCTCCTCAAAAGCTCAGTAAGCTTAGAGTGGATGTTCAAACCTTCAGACAGAAGGAAGGTGAATCCCTCTATGAAGCCTGGGAGAGATACAAGCAACTGACCAAAAAGTGTCCTTCTGATATGCTTTCAGAATGGACCATCCTGGATATATTCTATGATGGTCTGTCTAAATTAGCTAAGATGTCATTGGATACTTCTGCAGGTGGATCCATTCACCTAAAGAAAATGCCTGCAGAAGCTCAAGAACTCATTGACATGGTTACAAATAACCAGTTCATGTACACTTCTGAAAAGAATCCTGTGAATAATGGGACGCCTATGAAGAAGGGAGTTCTTGAAATTGATAATCTGAATGCCATATTGGCTCAGAACAAAATATTGACTCAGCAAGTCAATATGATTTCTCAGAGTCTGAATGGAATGCAAGCTGCATCCAACAATACTCAAGAGGCATCTTCTGAAGAAGAAGCTTATGATCCTGAGAACCCTGCAATAGCAGAGGTGAATTACATGGGTGAACCTTATGGAAACACCTATAACCCCTTATGGAGAAATCACCCAAATCTCTCATGGAAGGATCAACAAAAGCCTCAACAAGGCTTTACTAATGGTGGAAGAAACAGGTTTAACAATAGTAAACCTTTTCCATCATCCACTCAGCAACAGACAGAGAATTCTGAGCAGAATCCATCTAGCTTAGCAAATTTAGTCTCTGATCTATCTAAGGCCACTCTAAGTTTCATGAATGAAACAAGGTCATCCATTAGAAATTTGGAGGCACAAGTGGGCCAGCTGAATAAGAAGATCACTGAAACCCCTCCTAGTACTCTCCCAAGCAATACAGAAGAGAATCCAAAGAGAGATTGCAAGGCCATTGATATAACCATCATGGCCTAATCCAAGGAGGAAGGGGAGGACATGAATCCTAAGGAGGAAGACCTTCTAGGACGTCCAGTGATCAACAAGGAGCTTCCCTTTGAGGAACCAAAGGAATCTGAGGCTCATCTAGAGACCATAGAAATTCCATTGAACCTCCTTATGCCCTTCATGAGCTCTGATGAGTATTCTTCTTCTGAAGAGAATGAGGATGTCACTGAAGAGTAAGTTGCCAAGTACCTTGGTACAATCATGAAGCTGAATGTCAATTTATTTGGTAATAAGACTTGGGGAGATGAACCTCCCCTGTTCACCAATGAACTAAATGCATTGGATCAACTGAGATTACCTCAGAAGAAACAGGATCCTGGAAAGTTCCTAATACCTTGTACCATAGGCACCATGACCTTTGAGAAGGCTCTATGTGACCTTGGGTCAGGAATAAACCTCATGCCACTCTCTTTAATGGAGAAACTGGGAATCTTTGAGGTGCAAGCTGCTAGAATCTCATTAAAGATGGCAGACAACTCCAGAAAACAGGCTTATGGACAAGTAGAGGACGTGCTAGTAAAGGTTGCAAGCCTTTACATCCCTGCTGATTTCATAATCCTAGATACTGGGAAGGATGAGGATGAATCCATCATCCTTGGAAGACTCTTCCTAGCCATAGCAAGAGCTGTGATTGATGTTGACAGAGGTGAACTAGTCCTTCAATTGAATGAGGACTCCCTTGTGTTTAAAACTCAAGGTCATCCTTCTGTAAACATGGAAAAGAGGCACAGTAAGCTTCTCTCAAAACAGAGTCATGCAGAGCCCCTACAATCAAACTCAAAGTTTGGTGTTGGGAGGCCACAACCAAACTCTAAGTTTAGTGTTGAACTCCCATATCCAAACTCTAAGTTTGGTGTTCGGAAGTTTCAACAATGCTCTGAACATCTGTGAGGCTCCATGAGAGCCCACTGTCAAGCTGTTGACATTAAAGAAGCGCTTGTTGGGAGGCAACCCAATTTTTATTTATCTAATTTTATTTTTATTTTTATTGTTCTTTCATGTTTTATTAGGTTCATGATCATGTGGAGTCACAAAATAAATACAAAAATTAAAAACATAATCAAAAATAGCAGAAGAAAAATCACACCCTGGAGGAGGGACTTATTGGC